>NW_020885072.1:235354-236576 GCF_003945725.1 Corapipo altera | reverse complement strand
CAGCTTTCCTGAAGCTTCCAAAGCTTCTCCTATTCCCACCCTGGGAATGCTCCTCCAGCTTTCCTGAGAGTTCCAAAGCTTCCCCTGCTCCCAAGAGCTGGGAATGCTCCTCCAGCTTTCCCGAGAGTTCCAAAGCTTCTCCTATTCCCACCCTAGGAATACTCCTGCAGTTTTCCTGAAGTTTCCAAAGCTTCTCTTATTCCCACTCTGGAAATACTCCTACAGCTTTCTTGAAGCTTCCAAAGCTTCTCCTATTCCCACTCTGGGAATGCTCCTCCTACAGCTTTCCTGAAGCTTCCAAAGGTCCTCCCATCCCCACTCTGGGAACGCTCCTCCAGCTTTCCTGAAGCTTCCAAAGCTTCTCCTATTCCCACCCTAGGAATACTTCTCCTACAGCTTTCCTGAAGCTTCCCAAGCTTCCCCTGCTCCCAAGAGCCGGGAATGCTCCTCCAGCTTTCCTGAAGCTTCCAAAGCTTCTCCTATTCCCACCCTAGGAATACTCCTCCTACAGCTTTCCTGAAGCTTCCAAAGCTTCCCCTGCTCCCAAGAGCTAGGAATGCTCCCCCAGCTTTCCAGAAGGTTCTATCCCATCCCCTCCCACCCCCGCTCCTCCCCGGACGATCCATCCCACGGGGATCCCGGCAAATCCTCCCTTCCTCCCCCGCCATTCCCGGCACCGCTCCCACACCTCCTCGAAGTTCCCTTCCATGGGTTTGTAGGCCAGGAGCAGCACGGAGCGCATCAGGTCTCCCACCAGGATGAAGTCCCCCTTGGTCTTCAGGTAGAGGGCCATGATGTTGTTGTAGTGGTTGCACTCCGTGCGCAGCTCCTTCTCCGCCGTCCACTCGTACAGCCGCACCTGTGGGACACGGACACGGATCGGGATGCGCCCCACGGAGCCGGGATGCGCTCCCCAGACACCCGCCCGGACCTTCCCGGCCCTCACCGTGCTGTTGATGCTGGCCAAGAGCTTCCCGTTGAATTCCACCATGGAATACACGGCTCCCTTGACCTCCTTCTCGGCCAGGCTCTGCAGCTTCCCTGGAATAAAAGCCGGGAATCGCTGGGGGCTTCATCCAAGGGGTCGGAAGTCAAGGGGATGGCCCTGAACCTTCCTTCCTGAAAAACTCACTCAGAGGGACACAAGTGACAAGGGAATGGGGGAGAGATGATGTGGGAATGGGGGGAAAAGGGACACGGGAATGGGGGGAAAAGGGACACG
>NW_020885072.1:233889-235344 GCF_003945725.1 Corapipo altera | reverse complement strand
GAAGCAAATCCCAGAATCCAGGGCTGGGGAGGGATTCCTGGGAGATGGGGAAGCAAATCTCAAAATCCAGGGCTGGGGAAGGATTCTTGGGTTTGGATGCTCAGGCTTCTCCAGGAGATGTGGAAGCAAATCCCAGAATCCAGGGCTGGGGAGGGATTCTTGGGAAGCAAGTCCCATATTCCAGGGCTGGTGAGGGATTCCTGGGATTCTCCAGGAGATGTGGAAGCAAATGCCAGGATCCAGGCCTGGGAGGGGATTCCTGGGCTTCTCCGGCAGATGGAGGGAAAGGGGACACACTGGGACAAATCCCACCTGTGGGCACTTCCCTTGGGAAAAGCTCTGCCTGCTCCAGGGTGTAAGGAGCTCATCCGAGCAAAAAAGCTGGATGTTTCCAGGTGGGAAGCCCTCGTCCTTACCATCGGAGTAGTGGAAGACGACGATCCGGCCCTGCTTGGGCTCGGCTTCCTCGGGATACACCATGGCAGTGCCCACGATGAAGTAGGTGTTGGGATCCTTTCCCAACTTGCAGGACACCAGGCTCAGGGCGTACTCATTCTGCAGGAATTGGTGAGCGTGGAGCACTGGGCGAAAAGTGGGAAAAGGAGAAACTCTGGGATCCTGGACGTTCCCTCTGCTGCTCCCCCACCATCAGCCAACGCCATTCCCTAAACCTTGTGGCTGACTGATGTTCCTCCAGGAACACGCAAAATCCCGGATTTGCAGAGGTTTTGAGGATCACCAGCCTCGACCGTGGGGTTTTCCAGGTGGGAAAAGCTGGATTTTGGGATGGGCCAGGTACCTTCGAAGGTGTGCTGGTCTATGATGAGCAGGTTGTGAACTTCCACCTCCTCTCCGAAGGACGTTTCGTGCGGAGCGGTGCTGCTGGAAAACAGCTTGGAGGTGCTCACGCTGCTGGATAAGGCCTGGAAAACGGGAAAACCTGTCAGATCCCGGTACTGCTCGGCATATCCACACAGCCTGAGGCAAGCAGGGAGCAGGAGAATGGATGGAAGAGAAGGTGGAGTAAGGAATGAGTAAAGGGACACGCTCCCTGCTCCTGCAGAGGGGCTGAGTGAGGGAACTGCGGCTTCCAGAGGCGGATCCCTGGGAAAAGGAAACTCCTGGAGAGCACAGAGAAGCCCATGTGGGATATGGAAGGAGCAACACATAAAAATAAAGGGATCACAGGGAAAGGGGCGAGGGAAGCAGGACCTGGTCACCCCCATGGAGAGATCCCACCAGTCCATTCTTGGAAGGAGGAACTCCTCCACAGCTTTGGAAGGGAAGACTGTCAAGGAAAACCTGGATTTGGCCTGGGGAACTATATCCCCATGGAGCAGGGATGATCCAGCCTGGGATCTCAGATCCCTATGATACAGGGATGATCCAGCCTGGGCTCCCAGATCCTCATGGAGCAGGGATGATCCAGCCTCGGATCTCAGATCCCCATGGAGC
>NW_020885072.1:225703-233879 GCF_003945725.1 Corapipo altera | reverse complement strand
GATGATCCAGGTTGGGATCTCAGATCCCTATGATACAGGGATGATCCCAGCTGGGATCTCAGACCCCTACGATACAGGGACGATCCAGCCTGGGCTCCCAGATCCTCATGGAGCAGGGATGATCCACGCTGGGATCTCAGATCCCTATGATACAGGGATGATCCCAGCTGGGATCTCAGATCCCTACAATACAGGGATGATCCAGCCTGGGCTCCCAGATCCCCATGGAGCAGGGATGATCCAGGCTGGGATCTCACCTGTGTGCTGGCACTGGGCCTGAGGGCCGTGGTGCCTCCACTGGCATCCTGCACCTCGATCCGACTGGAAAGCACCCCAAAACACTGGGATACCTCTTGGTAGCAGATCTTCCTGCAGGATAAACAGGAGAGCTGGGCTAGGCCATTCCAGGGAAGCCCTGGAGGCAACACAAGCCATTTGCTCCCTGCCTGAGTCCACCCTGGGATAACACCACCACCCACCTGTGCCCATCCCAGGAACCCTCATCCCAGGAATCCTTCCCAGCTCACCTGGGCGACTCGTAGAGGGGAACAGTGCGGATGTGGAGCTTCTGGATCTCGTCGATGGTGCCAATGGTCAGGGTGCTGTTGTTGGCCAACGCCAAACTGCCCCAGGGGGAGAGGAGAGGGGGGGAGAAAAAAAAAAATCAAGGAAATCTCAGAGAACAGCAAGAACCTCTCCGCGCTCCACGTCCCGGCGGATCCCGGGGCTCACCTGTCGGGATACCCGTCGGAATTGAGGGGGCACATGTAGTTGACCTCCTTGAGGTTGACGTTGGAGAAGACCAGCTTGTGGTTGCTGCTGTAGATGACGGTGGGGCGGTCGGAGCAGGCGAAGACGTTGGTGGTGGACAAGGAGCGGAACGTCCTCAGGACCGTGGGCTGCGTGCCCAGGGTCACCTTCTTCCGGTCGCTCAGCGAGCCTGGAGCCGGGGAAAACAACCACTGGGGTCTCCCGTGGGAGGAAAACGACCACTGGGATCTCCCGGGACACCTCGGGATGGAAGGAGGCGCAGAAAAGGCGCCCCGGATGTAAAGATCCGGCTCCTTTCTCCGGAGGAATCCGCCAATTCCCACCGCCTGGGGCTGGGGAAAGCATGGAAGCGTTCCAGAGGGATGGAGGAACGCGGAAAAGGAAGGGCAAAGGTCACCTGTCTCCAGGCTGAGCCCGAAGTAGAAGAGGGCTCCGTCCCCCAGGGCGCACAGGAGGTAGTGGCTGCTCTCGAACGTCGTCATGAGGATGGAGCGCGGGATGATCTCTGCGGGAAGCGGGAAAAAGGACGGATGAGGCCACTTGGGGCTCGGCCAGCAGCTGCCGCCATTCCCCTCGGGAAGCTCCCACCTCCTCCCAGCATCTCCTTGTGCAGCAGCTCGAAGGACGGGAGCTTCAGGATGCGGGCGGAGATGTCGGTCCAGAGCCCGATGGCGCAGAGCGGGGACATCCCGTTGGAGTCTCCCAGGGGAGTGATGTCCAGGCAGGCCACCTCGTGTTCCATCTCCGTGCAGCTGGGAGGGAGGAAGGAGCACAGGTGTCCATCACGATCCCAAATCCCAGCGCTCCCGGAGCGCCCGGGGTGGGCTGTGCCTGATCCACACCTGATCTGCCGGAGCTCCTGGGGCCGGATTTCCAGGTAGAACAGGGCTCTTCCCACGGCCACCACCACCTGGTTGGTGTTGCAGGAGGCGACGCTGATGTTCTTCCCGTTGGGCTCCTTCCACTCGCTCACCAGGCATTTGGGCTCCTGGCTCACCAGGCGCACGGAGGCGGAGGTGATCTGGGAGGAGAGCACGGAAAAATCATGGAAAACGCGAGCGAGAAGCTCCCTCTGCTCCGCATCCCTTAGAAACAGGAACCCAGGATCCCGTTTGCTGACCCCAGCATCCTGACAACGCCCCAGATTAGCCCCATGATCCACAGGGATCACCAGGAGAGCCATAACCGTGTTTCCCCCGAGCTGGAATTACCTGGATCAGCTGCTGATGCGCCACGTTCCCGCAGAAAAACGTCTGCTGGTCATCCACGAATCCCGTGAGCTCCGTCTCTTCCACCTCCTCCCCGTTTAACATCAGAACTCTGGGAAGGGAAGGGGATTCCCATTAATTCCTGCTCTGGCACATGGTGAGAGCTCTGGAGCAAGGATCCCCCTTCACCTGGTCTGGCCAACGAAGGAGAGCACCAAGGTGTTGTCCGTCTCCCGGTGCGGATCCGACCGCAGCGGCCACAAGCCTGGGAAAAGGGGCCACAGTTCCTCACATAATTCCTCTTAATCCCACATCCCAACGTCATCCGTGCCTGTGATGTCCCCTCCCAGGCTGTGGGACACCACGGATGGCCCCCCCTCACCTTTAATTCCCGGCAGGTCGATGCTGGCATGCTCGTGGATCCCGATGCCGTTCCGGATGATCCGCAGGGATCCCTCTTTGAAGGCGCCGGAGCAGGTGACCAGCTGCAGGAGAAGCAGGTGGGATCTACCAACCGTGGCTGGGAAGCTTTCCCGCCCCTCTCCGGGTTCACGGGAAGATGGGGAACCCATCTTAGGATCATGGAATCCTGGAATGGTTTGGCTTGGAAAGGACCTCAGATATTTCATCCCTTTCCGTGGGATTTCCACATTCCTTTTAGATCAGGTTGCTCCAAGTCTTGTCCAGCCTGGCCTTGGACACTTCCAGGGATGGGAGATCCACAATCTCTGTGGGCACCTCCTCCAAGGAATTTTTTTGGCAGCTGATCCTTCCCCCATGGCACGAAGGCAGACCCTTCCTCATGGATACCCTGGAATTAACCTCCTACCGCTCCAGGAAAACACTTATCCCAATCCCAGCACCTGGATATGACTCCGAGATCCTCCAATAAACAGTTTGGAGCCTCTTCCTTTCCTTTTCCAGGGAAGCTGTGGCTGCCCCACCCCTGGAATTGCCCCAGACCAGGTTGGACGGGGCTTGGAGTAACCTGGGATAGTGGAATGTTGGATTGGAACCAGATGATCCTTCCAACCCAAACCACTCCAGGATTCTACGGACAACACACGGATACACCTGGCCGGGCCCAGAAATTCCCAGGAGCGAGGTCAGAAAAGCAGGATCAGGGATACCTGTCCCTGCCCTTGTCTCTCCAGGTCCACCACACACATGTCCACGATGGGCCCGAGGTTGGTGAAGGTCTCCATGGCCACCACGTAGGATCCCTGCTCGTTGCTGTCCACGTTGAGCTGGGAATAAACACTGGGATCAACCCTTGGCTCCCAAGGAGCGGGATAAAAAGGGCAGGCGAGGAGAAGAGCGGGAAAAATTTATCCACATCCCAAGGTTTTGGTGGCAACCAAGGCCAGGAGGAAGCGGCCACGTACCTTCACCAGCTGGGAATCTCCAAGCCTGGATCCAACAAACACCACTCCGTTATCCAGGTAGGTCAGGCACTCCGCTATGGATGTCTAGGAATTGGGAAAAGGCAGGGAAAAGTCTCTGGAACACCTCGAGAGCGCCACTACCGAGCTGTTTATCCAACAGGAAATCCCTGGGCACGGGAAATGGATTTAAGCCCTTCATAAATCCCACAGAGTCTGAGCTTCCCACGGAAACAGCGCGGAAGCAACAGGAAAAAAAACCTGGGATAACGGTGTAAAAAACTGGGAAGGAGGTGTGAATTTAGGAAGTAATTTTCCAGCAACCAACAGGTTAAAGCTGTGAAAAATGGGAAGAATCACCATCCCGGGATCTCCAGAAGGGACACAGTTCCTACACGGAGCCTTTCCAGGCTTCAGGAAAATCCCAGGAAAGGTGAGTCCTACCTCTCCCAGCAGCTCCACACGCAGGTCCTTCAAGGTGACGGTGCCATCCATCTGCTCTTCCTTTTCCAGGAGCAGCATGAAGAGCCTTCCTTCCATGTCTCCCAGCAAATACCGGGAGCCGTTGGGATCCACGCGGTTGTGGCACACGATGGTGCTTTGCTGCAGGGAAAGGAGGGAATTCTTGGAATCCACTGGAACAGCCCCAAAGCTGGAGCTCAGGTGACTCATCCCCTGCTTCAGCATCCCAGACTCACTATCCCAGAGCTCCAGGCTCACATTTTTCCATCCAAGATTTAGGGTTCTTTCCTTATTTCCAGCTTAAAAGGACCTTTGGATGGTAATTCCAGCCTGGAGCAGCATCTCAGCCGTGCCATTGCTCCCACTAAATGTGGGAAGTGGGCTGTTATTCCCACAAAAGCCACAAATCCAACCTCCATCCCAAAATCCCTAAGTCTGTCCTTCTCCATCTCCCAAGTCTCCGAAGGGCTCATCCATATCTTCCGTCTGAAACACAACCAGGCTCCCACTTGGAATTCTGCCCAAACCACGCCTTAAATCCTAATTAATCCCATTCCATGGGGCCCAAACATTCCAGGTTTTGGAATATAAACATTTCTTTTCCGAGAGTTCTACAAATCATGGACACAAAGGTGACTGGGAAGGCAAACCTCTGGAAGTCCAAGCACTATTAGGCCACACTTGGGACGGCAGCGGTTGGAATTCCTGCCTGGAAGGACTAGGAAGGGAGGAATTCTGCGGGGTTCAGGATTGGGCAAGGAGGAATTCCACGGGATCCAGTCCCGGATTTCCACATCCACCCACCTTGATGATGGGAGGAGCAATGGCCAGGTATTTGTCCCCGTTGTGGTAGGTGATGGATTCCTGGCCGATGATGATCGCGCCTCCGAAGGGCTCCGGAACTGCGGGAACGACAACAAACATCCCACGAGTCTTTCCCTGTGTGGAAAAACTCAGGCATCCAGGCTGGGGAAAAGATTAAAAAAAAACTAAGATCTTTCCCAACCTGCAATGACCATGGAGGCTTCGGCCTCCACGTTTTCCTGCTTCCAAGGGCCTTTGTTGAATTCCTTCTCCCGCAGGGACACCTCGTACGTCTTCACGTGCCGGCCCTGGGGGTCCTGCAGGAGGAGACACAAGATCCCAGAAATCAGGAAATTCCACCTCATCTCCTGCAAAAACAGCATTCCAGGTAGCTGGGGAACCTTCCCAGCTCCTCCTCTCCCTTCCCTTCTCAAACCAGGCTGCTGGTTCTCCCAGCGTTTTCCGCATATAAACCGACCTCTGGATAAACCTCTGTGCTAAGAGAGGCTGGGAAGCATTTTTCCAGTGTTATCCAAGGGATTTTCTGAGATTTGTGTTCACCTGACAATGCTGGAGCAAGAATATTGCTATGAAATATCACCTCCAGCTCCAGCAAACCTTCGGGAATCCATTTTTTTCTTATTGTATTCCCCCTTTTTCCGGTCTCTTCCCATAGCTTTAGAACTTCCCAAAAATTAACCCAGTCCCTGCTGCTCTATTTGGCCCAAATCCCGGGATAATGGTTAATAAATAGGGAAGGAATTAAGGCAACTGCTTGGAAAAATCCCCCTTTCCACAGGTAGGGATAAAAATAATCCAGATCTTTACAAGATCCAGCTCGTTCTCCAAAGATTTTTGAGTGTTAAGACACAGAATCTTGGAATTATTAAGGCTGGAAAGCTCTCTAATCATCCAATTGTTCCCTCAAATCCCAGGTACGTGGTGACAAAGTGGTTTCTCCCCCATTCCTTGACTCAGGAGCAATTTGGGAGGATCCAGCAGTGCCCAAACAGGGAGTAATGGAATCACTGCTGCCATGGGATAACCAGGAATTTGGCAAAGGAAAGCTAATCCTTCACTCAGTCAGCACAGTTCTGGCTCTTTGGATTAAAACAAGGGTTTGGAGAAGGCCTGGAATGCTCCTTCCTTGAAGAGCCAAGTGATAGGAGAGGTTACGGATCATGGATCATCTTTACACTTGGAGCTGCCTCCCAAAAATCCCAATTGCCTTGTTTTTTATGGAAAGGCTCAAGTGTTGCTCTGGGAAACAACCGATCCTGGATCTAATCCAACTGCTGGAATGATCTAATCCTGGATCCTGGATCTAATCCAATTGCTGGAATGATCCATGAGCTCCTCCAGAGGGTTTAACAAGGAAAACATTCCCACCCAAGGCAAAGCTGCCCGGGAATTCTGTGGGAAAGCGTCACTTCCTCTCTCCCAGAGCTGGGAAAAAGCAACACACGGAGGTTCCCAACAAGGCTGGAAGGGCCAGAATCACCCAAACCAGCCTCTGGAAAACCTTTGGAGCCCTTGGCTCCACCCTCCACGTGGATTTTCCATGGAAAAGTAGTACCTGGTAGACGAAGCAGATGGTGGGAGCTTGGCACCCGTAGAGGAATTTGACGTCGATGACCTGGAGCTCTTCCAGGCGGATGTTGAAGGCCTTCAGTTCCTTGTTCTCCCTGTCCAAGGGAATGACCTTGAAGAGGCCGTCGTAGAGCCGGAGCCCGATCATCCGGCACTCGGGATCGATGATCCCAATGATCCCGGTCTCGGAGGGGCGGCCGATGCGATCCTGGGGGACAAATCCACGGAGGAGGGAAGGGAAAAGGGGATGAGTGCCGGGAAAAGATCCCTGAGGGGGCTCCAGAAAAACCAGCCCCCAGAATTCCAGCTGGGAAACCACCAAGCCTAAGGAGGAGATGGGTTTTCCACCTGGAATTGCTCCCGCACCACTTCTTCTCTCCTGGGAATCTGGCACTGTGGGATCAGCCCCTAAACCTGGTTTTCCAGCCCTGACTCTGCACTGGATGATCCAGAGGAGCCACATCCCCTTCCTGGTCTCTATCACCAAACATCCGCCTCCCAAAATCCAGCACTGTTATCCGCTCCCACAGACCCCCTGGAGTTCCTTGGCTGGGAATGACTTTGGTACCTCCATGTGCCAAGGACTTTTCCCAAACATTCTTGACAGGACATTCCCACCTCCACCTCCTGCCCATCATTCCCAACACCACCCCAGCAAACAACAGCCACAAATTCCCAAAGAACTCATTTCCCAGGGAAAATTCAGACCTTACTAATTTTCCTTAAATTTCATTTATTATCCCATATTTATTATTCCCAAGAACACAGATGTATCCAGGTTGGAGCATCCTGACCTAGGGAAGGTGCCTCTTCCCGTGGTAGGGGGTGGAATTGGATGAGCTGGAAAGGCCCACCCGAACCATTCCAGGATTTCATGTGTTGCCTAGATGGGATACTGGGAATAAATCCTTCCTTGTGAGGGCGGTGAGGCCCTGGAACAGATTCCCAGAGAATTTGTGGCTGCCCCATCCCTGGAAATGTCCAAGGCAGGTTGGACAGGGCTTGGAGCAGCCTGGGATAGTGGGAGGTGTCCCTGCCCATGGCAGTGGGGTGGGACTGGATGGGATTTAAGTCCCTTCCATCCCAAACCATTCCATGATTCCATGTCCTATTTAGACGGAATATTGGGAATAAATCCTTCCCTATGCAAGGTTGTGAAATCTTGGAATGGATTCCCAGGGAAGCTGTGGTTGTTCCATCCCTGGAAGTGTCCAAGGCCAGCTTGGACAGGAGCAACATTCCCTGCCCGTGGAAAGGAACGAGCTTTCATTGGATGAGCTTTAAGCTCCTTCTTCCAACCCAAACCATCCCAGATTCCCAGAATCCCAGACCAAAAGTAAACTCTGGAAGCACCCAAGGCACCAGGCGACTCATCCCAAACCCAGGGGCACCCACAGCACCTCCGAAAAACCGTCACGAACCCAGCCATAGCACGGGAACGGCCCCGCGGGGCCGGGAATTCCCGCTCCCGGCGCTCCGGCCGCCCTCACCTGCACGTTCCCGTGGGCGCGGGTGATGATGTCGATGCTGTCTCCGCTCTGCTTGTACTCCAGGATGCAGGCGTTGTACTTGGCCGTCAGGATGAACAGCAGGTCCTTGCTCTCCCCCTGCGCGGGAAACGCGTTCCAGAGCCCATTCCGCGCCGGGAAAATCCCCCCTGGCACCCCCACCCCCGGCCTTGGGGTGCTGTCCCAGGACACACCTTGGGGCGGAAGAGCTCCATGACGGCGGTCTTGCCGTACATCCCCACCTCCTTGACGGGCCGCAGCCCCTCGGCCGTCACCACGTAGATCTCCAGCCGCGTGTTCTTGGCGATCAGCAGGTTCAGGTCCTCGGAGGAGGTGAAGTGCCCTGGGAAAAGCGGGAAGGCCTCAGGGATCGCCTGCCACCTCGGGGATCTCCTGCCACCTCGGGGATCTCCTGCCACCTCGGGGATCTCCTGCCACCTCAGGGATCTCC
>NW_020885072.1:220061-220703 GCF_003945725.1 Corapipo altera | reverse complement strand
GGGATCTCCTGCCACCTCGGGGATCTCCTGCCACCTCAGGGATCTCCTGTCACCTCAGGGATCTCCTGCCACCTCGGGGATCTCCTGCTGATCCTCGGTTTGCCTCCCGCAATCCCCAGTTCCTCCCCCCGCAGCCCCCTTGGGAACCGCGATCCCGGAGCTCGGGTTCCACGTTTTGTCCCAGGAATCCCTTTCCTTGCTGCCTTTCCATGGGAATTCTCTCATTCCTGGGGTTTCTTTGACACCTTCTGCGCCCCCACCCCATTATAGAGCTCAGGGACTCCCCTGGATCCCCATTTCCAGAGCCCAAAGTCCTTCTGGGATCCCCAAAATCCCCCAGGCCCTCCCCATATTCCAAAACTTCCCCTGTATCTCCAAACTCCCCCGTACCCTAAAACCCCCTGGGACCCCCAAACCACCAAACCCCCTCCACATCCCAAACTCCCCTCCAGTGCCCCCAAACCCCCCCATCCGAAACCCCCCCAGGACCCTAAAGTCCCACTGATACCCCCAACCCTGCCTGTAGCCCCAAAACCCTCCCATACCCCAAAATCCCCCCATATCCCCAACCTCTTCCCCCCATACCCCAAACCCTCTCATATCCCAAAACCCCCTGGAACCCTCAAACTCCCCCCGTACCTC
>NW_020885072.1:209236-220051 GCF_003945725.1 Corapipo altera | reverse complement strand
CTCATATCCCAAAACCCCCTGGAACCCTCAAACTCCCCCCGTACCTCAAACCCTCCTGTATCCCACCCCCCACCCTCCTCCAGGGCCCCCAAACTCCCCATATCCTAAAACTTTTCTACACCCCAATGCTCCCCTGTGTCCCCAACCCCACCTGGGACCCCCAAACCCACCCAGGAGCGCAAATCCCCCCGGAACCAAATCCCCTCCAGGACCCCCAAAATTCCCACGAACCCCAAACCACTCCAGTGCCTCCAAACCCCCACTGGGACCCCCAACCCCCCCCCGTACCCCAAACCTCTGTCTGGGAACCCCAACTCCTCCACCCCATTCCTCTTCGACCCCCAAACCCCCCAGTCCCGGGTATCCCCCATACCCCAAAACCCCCCCGGAGCCAACACCTCCCCCAAACTCCCCCGGGACCCCAAAACCCTCCGGCCGCGCCGTTGTGGGTTCTGGGAGCTGTGGTGGCCACTGGGACGCCTGGGGGCGGCGGCCCCAACCCCGCACTGACCCCTCAGGAGTCCCAGTCCCCCTCAGAGCCCCCGGGACCCCCAAAGCCCCCCCCTGGACCCCCAAAACCCTCCCGGGACCCCAAACCGCCCCGCACCCCAACTCCCCCGTTGCCCCCCAGCCCCTCCATCTCCCCGCACACCCCGTACCCCAAACCCCTCCCGTGTGCCCCCAACCCCGCCCGGAGACCCCAGAACCCCCCGTCCGAGGACTCCCAAACCCCCTCCGGTACCGAACCCCCCCAAACCGAGGGGTGTCCCCCCAGCCGCCGCCGTGCGGTACCGGTGACGCAGCCATTGACGGCCGTCGGCTTCTGCGCCGTCACCACGTAGTTGTAGGACATGTTTGGGGGTCCCGGGGGGTCCCGGGGGGGGCCGAGAGCGGAACCGGGGAGGAACCGGGAGCGCCGCCGCTCCGCGCCGCCGCCGCTTCCGGCGGAAATAGCTGCGCGTGGCCGCTCTGGCCCGCTGGAAAGGCCGGGGAGGAGCAGACGAGACGAGGCCGCTCCTGCCGGCTGGGAGGACCGCGCGGAGCAGACGAGAGGCGCGGCTGGAGGACCGCGGAGAGCGCAGGTGCGGAGCGGGGTGCGGGGGGAGCTCCCCCCGAAAGCCGCGGGGTTCCCGGGGATCCCGGGGATCCCGGCCCCATCCCGGCCCCATCCCGGCCCGTGTCCCGCGGGGAAGGCGGGTCTGGACCCCTCCCTGCTCCCTGCACTCCCCCCGTGCTGGGGGGATTCCAAAATCCGGGGTGGGAGTCCCCTGGATATTCCCACCTGTATCCCACCCTGATCCCACCCCATATCCCGAGGGGATCTTGCTCCTCATCCCTAAAAGGGGTCCCTGTTTTCTGGGGCTGGCCCCATCCTTTTTCTTTCCATCCCAAAAGGGGATCCCTCTTTGGGGGTTGTCCCATCCTCGTCCCCCATCCCAAAAAAAGGAGATCCCTGTTTGGGGGGGTCTCTTTTGGAGGGGGTGTCCCATTCCAATCCCCCATCCCAAAAGGAAGTTCCTATATGAGGGTGGTCTCATCCTCATCCCCCATCCCAAAAAAGGGGATCCCTGCTTGAGGATGGTCGCTGTTTGGAGGGGGGGTCCCATCCAGATCCTCATTCCCGAAAATGGGATCCCTTCTTGACGGGGCATCTCCATTTGGGAACAGCCCCATCCCCAGCCCCCCATTCCCACCAGCCCTCCCATCCCGCCCCGTTCCCTTCCCACTGTCCCTGTGCCAGGACCTCCCCCATGTCCAGCCTGGACCTTGCCCTCTTACCCAGCAGATTCCAGCCCCAGGTCCAAGCGTTGCGCAGGATCCTGCCCTACCATGGAGGTGAGGCCGGGACAGGGGGGTCGCCAGTCCCCCTTTTTCCTCTGCTTACCACCCTTCGTTCCCCCAGATTCCCAAAAAACTGGTGAACTCGGTGTCCGGCTGTGCCGACGATGCCCTGGCCGGGCTGGTGTCCTGCAATCCCGGGCTGCGGCTCCTGCAGGGCCACCGGGTGCTCCTGCGCAGTGACCTCTCGGCCGTCCGTGGCCGCGTGGCCCTGCTGTCCGGGGGGGGGCTCCGGCCACGAGCCGGCCCACGCAGGTGAGACCCCGCAATTCCCACTTCCCGGAGCCCCCCGGCGCGGAGACGGCGCCGAGCTCCCAATCCCACTCCGCAGGGTACGTCGGGAAGGGAATGCTGACCGGAGTGGTGGCCGGAGCCGTGTTCACCTCCCCGTCCGTGGGCAGTGTCCTGGCGGCCGTCCGGGTGCTCGCACAGGCGGGAGCAGGTCGGGAATACACCGGGATGCAGCTTTGGGATTCCTGCCCCGGAACCCCTGCGCTGTCATTCCCTTTCACCCCGCGTCATTCCCGCGCTTTCCACATCATTCCCATTCTCTCCGTGCAATCCCCATTCTCTCCGTATCATTCCCATTCTCCCCATGTCATTCCTGTTCTCTCTGTGTCGTTCCCATTCTACATCGTTCCTGGTCTCTCCGGTATCGTTCCCGTTCCGTCCGTGTTGTTCCCGTTGTCTCCATGTCATTCCCGCTCTTCCCGTGTCATTCCCGCAGCCGGGATCCTCCTGATCGTGAAGAACTACACGGGGGACCGGCTGAATTTCGGGCTGGCCCTGGAGCGGGCGCGCTCCGAAGGGGCCGACGTGCGGATGGTGGTGGTGGGAGACGACTGCGCCTTCGCCGCGCCGGGAAAAGCCGGGAGACGCGGGATCTGCGGCACCGTCCTCATCCATAAGGTCCTGCCGGGGCTCCCTCGTAGGGATTTTTTGAATTTTGGGAATTTTCGGGGTCGCTCATCCGATGTTGCCCTTGGCAGGTGGCGGGAGCGCTGGCGGAGGCAGGAGCGGGTTTGGATGAGATCGTGGAGAAGGTGACGGCGGCTTCCAAAGCCATGGGTGCGTTGTGGGATCCCGTTATCCCATGGGAATGCTGTCCTGTGTCACTCCGACCCATCCCTCCCAGAAAATCAGCCCCATTCCCCCTATCTCTCCTGGGAAATCAGCCCCATTCCCTCCTGGGAAATCAGCCCCATTCTCCCCATCCCTCCTGGGAAATCAGCCCCATTCCCTCCTGGGAAATCAGCCCCATTCCCTCCTGGGAAATCAGCCCCATTCTCCCCATCCCTCCTGGAAAATCAGCCCCATTCTCCGCATCCCTCCTGGGAAATCAGCCCCACTCTCCCCACTCCTCCTGGAAAATCAGCTTCCCCCCAGCCCCTGTCCCCCCTGGAAAATGAGCCCCTCCCCTCCCTGCCCCATTTCTCCTGGATAATCAGCCCCATTCCCCCAATCCCTCTGGAAAATGAGCCCCCTCCCCCCCCCCCTCCCAAATCCCAGCAGGTTTAACAGCACATTCCTTCCCGTGCAGGTACCCTGGGTCTCAGCCTGTCTCCCTGCAGCATCCCGGGATCCAAGCCCTCATTCCAACTGGCTGAGGATGAGATGGAACTGGGGCTGGGTGAGGAAGGACTCCCTGGATCCCACTCTGGATCCCTCCCAGATCCCTGGGGGGGGCTGAGATTCCCTGTCCCCCATGGGAAGTGTGGGATGTGACGCGGCCTCGTCTCCCTAGGGATCCACGGAGAGGCCGGAGTGCGCAGGATGAAGGTGAGGGGGGGATCCCGCTGTGTCCTCCCTGTTCCCAGACCTCCCCCGCATTCCCACATCCCCCCACTCTGCTCTTCCCACCTTCTGTGTCCCCTCCAGGTGCTGTCAGCGGATGAGGCCGTGGAGACGATGCTGAAGCACATGACGGATCCATCCAATGCTTCCCACATATCCCTGACCCCTGGTGAGCTCCCCTGGATCCCCCCTGCCCCCCAAATCCCTGATCCCGGTCTCATCCCGCCCCTCATCCCTCAGGGTGCTCCGTGGTGCTCATGGTGAACAACCTGGGTGGATTATCCTGCCTGGAGCTGGGAATCGTGGCCGGAGCCGCCGTGCGCAGACTGGGTGAGCAGGGGGTTTCTTGGGATCCCCTTCCCTGGCTCCGGACCTTCTGGAATGACCTCCCCTGGCTCCCGGATCCCGCAGAGAGCCGAGGGATCCGCATCGCCCGGGCCTTGGTGGGATGTTTCATGACGGCGCTGGAAATGGCCGGAGTCTCCCTCACTCTCCTGGTGGTGGATGAGGAGCTGCTGCGGCTGATCGGTGAGTTCCCGGCGGGAATGTGGCCTGGGATGGGCACGCGGGGGTCTCCAGGTGCTGGGTGATGGGACACGAGGTGCCCGGGAGCAGAATTCCTGGCTGCTGGACGTGCCTGGAAAGGGGACACAGCTGGGAGACAGGCACAGGGTCAGCGGGATGTCTGGGAGCGGAATTCCTGGCTGCTGGATGCACCTGGAATGGGGACACAGGGGTCTCCAGGTGCTGGGCGATGGGACACGAAGTGCTTGGGAGAGGAATTCCTGGCTGCTGGGTCTGCCAGCAAGGATCCAGGAGGATCCTGAGCCACTGTCACCTCCGGCTTTTCCAGATGCCAAGACCACGGCCATGGCTTGGCCCAACGTTCCCGCGGGACCGGCGACCGCCCGGAGAGAGGAGATTCCAGCGCCGATGGATGTTCCAGGGCAGCCGTTGGATGAGACCGGCACAGGTTTGGAGCTGGAACCCCTTGTGACCCCCTCCTGTGCCTCGGTTTCCCTCGGGAATGTCTCCTTTCCGCAGGGCCCGGAGCGGTGCCGGTGCAGCGGGTCCTGGAGCGGGTGTGCAGCACTTTGCTGGATATCCAGGATAAGCTCAACCAGCTGGATCGGAAAGCAGGAGATGGGGACTGTGGACACACACACGCCCGGGCGGCCCACGGTGGGTGTGGGAATATCCAGGGAATTGTGGGGAGAGGGTGTCCCAGCCAGCACTGCCCAGGAGTGGGGAGTTCACCGGGATGTCCCTTCTTGGGATTTGGGAACCCTGAGGTGCCTCTTTCTATGGAACAGGGTCCTCATGCCCTGGGAGTTGTGGCTCAGGAATGCCCTATGGAATTGGGGGTGTCCCTGCTTATCCCAGGAGTGGGGGCTTCCTTTCTTGGGATTTGGTTCCCTGAAGTGCCCCTCTCTAAGGAATGGAGTCTCCACAGGGAGCTGTATCCCTGGAATGTCTCTGCTTCCAGAGGTAGCTGCCCCATGGAACTGGGAGTGTCCCTGCTTATCCCAGGAGTGGGGATTTCCCTGGGACATACATTCATGGGATTTGGGACTCCCAAGATGCCCCTTCCACACTCTGGGAGCCACAGGCCAGGAATGTCTCTGCATCCAGTGGCAGCTTCCTCACAGCATTCCTGCTTGTCCCCACGAGGGACAGGAATCCCCAAGGAGCCCAGGACCACCCCCCATCCCGCTCTTCCCTCCATTCCTGCAGCCATCCGGGAATGGATGCGCTCCCGGCCGCCTCCGGCCGCCCCATCCCAGCTCCTCTCCTGCCTGGCTGACCTGCTGCTGGAAAAGATGGGAGGCTCCTCCGGAGTGGTAAGTGGGAATGGGAATGCGGGGAGACACCTGGAAGTATTCCCAGGACGGGGGTGACCGTATTCCCAAAGCTCTACGGGCTGTTCCTGACGGCGGCCGCCCGGACCCTGCGCGGCCGGAGTGATCCCGCGGCGTGGGCCGATGCCATGGATTCCGGGATTGACGCCATGCAAAGGTCAGTGCCCGGGGCCATGGGATCCCAATCCCCCCAGGGATCCCAATCTCCCCAGGAATCCCAATCCCAATTTCCCTGCATCCAACACAGGTATGGAGGAGCCGCGCCAGGAGACCGGACGATGGTGAGTTCCAGAATCCCGTGGGATACCCAGGAGCCAAGGGGAAATTCCAGGGGGTGCCGGGGGGTTCCAGCCTGGCCTCAGCACTGGCTCCCAGCCCCGTTCCCGTTTTTTCCCAGCTGGATTCGCTGTGTGCAGCCGCCAAGGCTCTGCATTCCCTGCGCGTTCCCGGGGCCGACCCGCTCCGGGTGCTGGAGGCCGCGGTGCAGGTACGGAGAGCCCGGAGCCGGGACGGTGGGACAACTGGATGGGAATCCTGGAAAACATCCTTGTTTTTCCCTGGCAGAGCGCCGAGGTGGCGGCGGAGGCCACCAAGCACATGGAGGCCGGGGCGGGAAGAGCCAGTTACATCCGCTCATCCCGGCTGGAGCATCCCGATCCCGGGGCCGTGGCCGTGGCTGCCGTGCTGGGGGCCGTGCTGGGGGGGCTGCGGGACCCCAAGTAGTGTATCCCAAAAAACCTCCGTGTCCCCCGTAGTGACAGGGATGTGGATCCCAATAAACCTTAGGAGACGTGTCCCCCAGTAACCCTTTGTGTCCCCCCACACCCATGGGGATGTGCATCCCAAAAAATCTGTGTCCCCCACCAGATCTCTTTGTCCCTTCTCGGTGACAGGGATGTGTATCCCAATAAACCTTTGGAGACGTGTCCCCCAGCAATTCTCTGTGTCCCGCCTCGTGTGTATCCCAAAAAAACCCTCCGTGTCCCCAAATAACCCTCCGTGTCCCCTCGTGGTGAGAGGGACACGTATCCCAAAAAATCTTGGGAGTCATGTCCCCCAGTAACCTTCTGTGTCCCCCCATGGTGACAGGGATATGTATCCCAAAAAACCTCTGTGGCCCCCAACAGCCCCCTGTGTCCCCCCCTCCGGGACAGGGACATGTTCCCCAACAGCCCCCTGTGTCCCCCCATCACTCCAGGCTGGGAAGGGGGACGGGAACAGGGATCGTGTGACCCCAGGGGAGGAAGGAAAGCCGGGGTGTGGAAGGGGAAGCTCCAGGGCTCACAGGGCTCACATGGCTCTGGCCACGGGGGCCGGAGGGAAGGAGAAGCAGAGACGGGGCAGAGCATGACCCCAAATCCCGTGGGGCGACCACGGGGATCCATCCCACGTTCCCAGGGAGCAGAGGAGCCCTTGGAAGGCAGGGCTTGGCCTGGCCAGGACCTGCTCCCGAGATCCCGCCGCTCCCACCAATCCCACCCCGGCTCCGCTTATCCCCATGGATTTGAGTGCGGGATTCCTGCGGAAGCCACTGGTTTATTCCATGTCCCTGAGTGGCTCCATCCCTGTCCTGCTGAGCCAGATTCCCTGGAGTGGGAGTGACACGTGGGAATAACACGGATGTTCCTCTTTGTCCTGATGAGGCTCTGGCAGCTCCAGGGTGGCACTGGGAAGGGCTGGGGTTTGGCACAGCTGGAAATCCAGGCAGGAGCTGGCACGTGGAGGCACGAGAATGCAGGAGACACACTGGGTGTGCTGGGAAATCCTTGGGATGGCAAGGATGCAGGAAACCCCTCAGGAATGCTGGGAGATCCTTTGGGATCAGCGCTCGGCAGAGAGCAGGGGCTGTGGGAAGACAGGGAATCAGCTGGGATCCTTCCCCACCCTTGGGGCTGTGCTCCCAAATTCTGCTTCCCAAATCCACCCAGCGTGTTCCCAGTACCTGGCGGGAATCCAGGGAGTCGGAATCCGGGCGCTTCCAGCTGGGCCTGGCCAGGGCACCCACCACCAGCACCCCGAAAAGCAGGATCAGGATTCCCAAAGTGTTGGCAAACACGGCCTCGGCAGGAAGGAGCTTGTACTGCGTGGTCCCGTTTTTCCTGGGAGGGAGAAGTGGGGCTGGGAATGTTCTGGGTGTTTCCAGCCTTTCCCTAATGCAGCCAAAATCCCACCCCGAGCCTCCCAGTCCCTGCGAGGGCTCTTCCCAATCCCCCCTATCCCGGCACTCACAGGCTGAAGAAAAGCTTCTCGTTGATTCCCGACACGCAGGAGGCCACGGACAACATGAGGATGGTGGAGCCAAAGAAAACGTGGATGGGCTTGTACAGCTGCCGGAGCCAGGCGGGAGCCCAGGGAAGCAGGAACGCTCCAAACCCCGCCGCCCACTGCGGGAAAACTCAGTGAGGACAGGAAAACTCGGGATGCCGGGCGGAGCTTGGGGGATCCGGGAGTGCTCCCACCTGGCAGGAGAAGAGCAGGACGGTTCCCAGCCCCATCCAGCTGTGCAGGGAGTACATGTTGGGCGTCCCGTTGGAATTGTGGAAGCGGAACACGGCCGCTAATCCCAGCACGGTGAGGACGAACGCTCCCAAAGCCAGGCCGCCGTGCAGCAGCTTCCAGGGAAGCTTGGGGCCGCTCCAGGTGTTGGGAACGCGGTAGACCAGGGCAGCTGTGAGGGGAAAAAAGGTCAGGAAGGGGCGGCGCTGGGATTCCCGGCGCTCCCTGTGCTCACCTGCTCCGTAGAGAACCACCAAGCCCGTCACCATCAGCACCGGGTGCCAGTTGAAAGTCCGGGATCCGCCATCCAGGGAAAAGCCCCCGCGCCAGTGCTGGCACCAGGCGCCCACCAGGGCCACGCAGAGCAAGCCCAGGGATCCCAGGAAGGCGCAGAAAGGCGGGAAGGGAATGTCCAGCATGGCCACGGAGCGCTGGGGGCACCTGGGGACGAGCGAGGAGCCGGCTCAGGGTCCGGAGCCGCTCCGGGGAGGAGCCACGGAAAGGGGAACTGGGAACCCTGAGGGGGCAGGGGGGGGGCCCAGGGAACCGAGGGGGGGGGGGGGGGCCCGGCCGGGGAAGGGTGACAAGGATGGAGCTGCTTCCCAGCCCAGGAAAGGCGACAGGGACGGAGCTGCTTCCCAGCCAGGGTCGCTGGCCGGGTTCCAGCTGCTTCCCAGCCCTGGGAAGGAGGTCGGGGATGGATGGATGGACGGGTGGATGGACGGACACCCCCCAGGGAGGAGCCACAGAAAGGGGAAGCAGGAACCCTGATGGGGTGAGCAGGCCCAGCTGCTCCCTGGGCTGGGAAGGAGGTCAGGCACGGATCCAGGGGGGTTGGTGGTGGCACCTGGGGACGGCTCCGACCGCGCTCCGACACCCCCCGCGGAGGAGCCGCGGAAAGGGGAACTGGGAATCTCCCCAGAGGGGGTGTTGGGTGTCCAGCTGCTCCCTGGATTGGCACGGATCCAGGGAGGGAGCAGGACGTGCAGAGCCGAATTCCCAGGGAATGGCAGCGAGGGGCTTCGTGTCCCGCCCCCCCCGCAGAGGGTGATTGGCAGGAGCCTCATTTGCATGTGATTTGCATGTGCCCCCACAAAGGGCTATTTCTGGCCCCTCCGGGGGTGGGGGAAGTCCCGGCTCCCCAAAATCAGCTGCGCCACGGGGCATTGGGGCGGGAAGGGGTGGGGACATGGGGCCCCACGGTTCCCCAAAACTGGGGACACAGAAACTCGTGAGTCCCCAAAACCTGGGAAACGGGACCCCACGGCTCCCCAAAATCCGGGACACGGGGCCACACGGCCCCCCCAAACCTGGGGCTCCCCTGAACCTGAGGACACAGGCCCCGGCCCTGAAACGCCCCCAAACCCAGCCCAGGAGGCCCCTCGGCCCCTCCCAGCCCCCGGAGCCGCCCCCCGACCCCCCCCGCCCCCGGGGCCGTACCTGGGCCCCACCGCCCCCGCCTCGTCACTGGGCGTCGCCATCTTGGCGGGCGCCTCTCTGCCCGCTCATCTCTATGGTACCGCCGCCAATGCGCCGCCACCAGAGAGAGAGCGGCGGCCAGAGCGGCCCCGAGCGGGTCCTCCAGGCGCCACTTCCGGCACCTCTTCCGGGCCCCGGCGGCTGTTGCCATGGAGACCAAGATGGCGGCGGCGGGTCAGCGCCTGGGGCGGGGGGGACATGGCGGGGACCCCTCGAGACCCCCGGGACGGGACACTCGGAACCCGGGGAGGGTTTGGGGGCACCAGGGGGCGGCCCCGGGGGCGGGGAGCCGGGCGGGGGAAAGGGGGAGGCGGGTGCCCCGGAATGGTGGAGGGGTGTCTGTGAGAAAGGGGGGGTGACGTGGGTTCGGGGGGAGGGAGTGACCCCCTTAATTCCCATATCCAGCCATTCCTTCCACTTCTAGTGTTTTTTTCCCGTGTCCAACCCTTTCCTCCTCCTTTTCCAACCACTTCTTTCACGTATTCAGACCTTTTCTAGGCTCCATTCCAACCCCTTTCGTTCTCCATATCCAGCCCTTTTTCCCTCCATTTCCAGCCCTTTTCCCCACGTTCAACCCTTTCTCCCTCATTTCCAGCCACTTCTGCTGCTTTCCATCCCTTTCCTGCCCCCGTGTCCAGCCCTTCTTCTGCCCCATTTCCAACCCTTTCCTCCCTTTTCATCCCTTTTCCCCCCTTTCCATCCCTTTCCCCACATTTCCATCCCCGTGTTTCCCCCTCAGGGAATTAATTCTCCATCCCACCCCTCTCCTTCCAGGACATGGAGGATCCCTGATTTCCCACAGCCCCTCCCTCCCTTCTCCAGCCGGGATGATCCCAGGGGGCTGCTCCCATGGGATACATGGCCCAGGAGTGCTGTACCTGCTCCCGTGTTCCCAAATTCCCGGCTGTATCCTCACCCCTCTCCTCTGCCCGGAGTGGGACGTGCCCAAACCTGCTCCTGGAGCGTGTCCTGCCCGGCACTGCCCATGGAGCCGGGAATAACCTGCCTGGACGCTGCTCCCTGGGATTGCACGGCTCCCTCATCCCTGGATTTCCTCACGTGGAGATTTGGGATGGATTTGAAGGGGGAGGGGACACAGCTCACTGGGTTTCCCTGGTTTTCCCACTGCCCATCCCAGCTGCCAAACAATCCCTGTGCGCCCTGCAGGTCCTGGATATTGGGAAAGCCCCCAGGATCCATCCCACAATCCCTAAGTCCCCTCTCCAGGTTCTGGATTTAAGGAGAGCCCCTAGGATGTATCCCACCTACCAAAGAATTCCTGTACCCATTTTCCAGGTCCTGGATGTTGGGAGAGGCCCTGGGATCCATCCCACAATCCCTGTGCCCC
>NW_020885072.1:196422-209226 GCF_003945725.1 Corapipo altera | reverse complement strand
GATCCATCCCAGCAAACAAACAATCCCTGTGCCCCTTCTCCAGGTGCAGGATGTCGGGAGCGGCCCCGCTGAGCCCCCCCAGCGCCATGATCCGTCGGGAATGCCGGGGCTGAGCGCTCCAAGGCCTGGGAAAGGAGGATGCTCCAGCCCAGCAACTACAGCCTGGTGCTGTTCCTGCAGTTCCTGCTGCTTTCCTACGACCTGTTCGTGAATTCCTTCTCGGAGCTGCTCCGGCCGGCTCCGGCCGTGCAGCTCGTCCTCTTCATGTGAGTGCTGGGAGGTGGAAGGGCGGGAGATCCCGGAGATCCCGGAGATCCCAACCAACGGCCATGTTTTCCCGGCAGCATCCAGGACATCGCCATCCTCTTCAACGTCATCATCGTCTTCCTCATGTTCTTCAACACCTTCGTGTTCCAGGCGGGATTGGTCAGCCTGCTTTTCCACAAGTTCAAGGGGACCATCCTGCTCTCCGCCGCCTACCTGGCGCTCAGCATCTCCTTCCACGTCTGGATCATGGTAGGACGGGCTGGGAACAGCTGGATTCTCCCGAGGGATTTTCCCAGGAGGGCTCCCCTCGGGCCTCTCTCGCCGTCTTCCCCCGCGGTGACAGTTTGGTGTCCCTTTCCAGGAAGGGTCCTGCCCTATCCCAACCCATCCCAGCCCATTCCTTAAGGAATAACCTGTCAGAAAACACTCTCTCCCCGGGAAAAGTCCAGCAGCTCCAAGTCCCCCAGAGTGACAGTTTGGTGTCCCCTCCCGTGATCCCAGTGTTGGAATCAGGCTGAAAGGGTCGTTTCCTGTGCCACCCCATCCCAGCCCATTCCCTGAGGGATTTCCCTGTCAGAAAATGCTCTTTCCCCAGGGAAAACTTATTCCAGCAGCTCCTGTTTTCCTAGGGATTAATCCCTACGTGTGGGCCCACCCTGTCCGGGCTCCTGGTTCTGTCCTGGCAGCACTTTCCCCTTTCCAAAATAAATTCCTTCCTGGCCCCTTCCCAACAGAGCAGATCCGCACCCTTCCCATCCCCTGGACATCCCTTTCCCAAGGGTCTGTTCCTGCTGCAGGGCACAGGGAATGTTTTGGGGGGCCGGGAGCCATCCCGTGCCACGGTGGCTGCTCCGGCGCTGTCGGCGTTATCCGGGAGGGGGATTTTCAGGGATTTGCAGGGATCTGCAGGTCTGAAGCCGGAATAGGGCCTGGCTCCGTGCCTAAATCCCCTGAGCTGCTTAACCTTCGGGATGGGGGGCTTCCCAAACCGCTCCAGGGCTTATTCCCAGCTGGATGTGCCTCCATCCCCCTCAGAGCCTTTGGGATGGGGCTCCCCCAAACTTTCTCCGGGGTTTGTTCCCATCCCTCCGCCCCCCTCAGAATCTCTGGAATGGGGGCTGCCCCGAACTGCTGCAGGGGTTATTCCCAGTTCTCTGTCCCCCTCGGACTCTTTGGGAAGGGAACCCTCCCAAACTGCTCCAGGGGTTATTCCCGGTTTTCCATTCCCTCAGAACCTGCGCTGGCGCGACTCCAGCCGCTTCATCTGGACCGAGGGCCTCCAGACCCTCTTCGTTTTCCAGAGGCTGGGTAAGAACTGCTGGGATCGGGGCTGAGGGGGATCCCACACCCCTTGGACCCAAATCCGAAATCCCAGTCACCGAATCCCCTCGAATTCCCGCAGCGGCCGTGCTCTACTGCTACTTCTACAAGCGGACAGCCGTGCACCTGGGAGACCCCCTCTTCTACCAGGATTCCCTCTGGCTCCGCCAGGAATTTGCCCACTTCCGTGGCTGACGGATCCCTGGAATCCCCTGGAGTCTCCCTGCGCTCCGTGGGATCAGTCCCGGCTTGTCCTTCCTCCTCTTCCTCCTGGATGCTGGGAGTCAGTGGGAGGCTTGTGGGGTGTCCCTGCAGGAATGTCCATCCTGGCACCACAGCCTCGGTTGGGGCTGGAATATTTTTGGGAACTGTAAAGGAATAAACGGGATGAGTTTTCCAGCGGCTCCCGGGTGTTTCTCCCTCCCTGGACCCCCAGGTGTCACATCTGCCATCCCCACAGCCTGACCTTCACTGGAACCCGGTCAGTGCTGCACTTGCAGCCACCAAACGGGGTTATTCCCACTTTTGCGGCGTGGGATTCTCATCCCAATGGATCGTAGGATTTGGGAGGGCGGGGGTCTCGAAGCCACGGCCCGGCCTGTCAGTCCTCACACCATAGAGAGGCGCGGGTAGAGCGGCGGCGTGACCGTCGAGAGGGGCGGGTAGAGCGGCCCCTTGCGCTCAGCGCCCCTTGGCGGGCGGGCGGGCGCGGCGGCGGCGGTTCCCATGGAGATGGAAGATGGCGCCCAGGGGTGGGAGCGGGACCGGGGCGGGAAAAGCGGGATATCGGGGGATCGTGGGGGGAACCGGGGATAGGAGTGGGGCTGGGAGCGGGGCTGGGGGGCGGCCAAGGCGCTACAGGGCTCGCGGCCCACAGGCTCCCGCGCCCCTCCCTCACGGCCGCCCCGTGTCCCCTCAGGCCGCCATCGCTCCTCGGCGCCGCTGCAGATCCTGCTTTTCCTCAACGGGTGGTACAGCGCCACTTATTTCCTCCTGGAGGCGTTCGTGTTCGTGTACAAGGGTGAGCCCCCCCGCTCCAGCCCCCTTCCCGAGCCCGCCGGGACGGGCAGGGATGTGATTCCCGCGCGGCTCTTCCCGCAGTGCTGCTCCTGCCCTATCCCGTCTCCAACCTGGTGCTGGACGTGGTGCTGCTCCTCCTCTACCTCGGCACTGAGGCCACGCGGATCTTCTTCGGTGAGTTCCCTCCCCCAAAATTCCAGAGGCTCCACGGGGAGTGCGGAGTCCTGGGATAACCTCGAAATCCAGGATGTTCCAGGACAGGCTGCACGGGGCTTGGAGCAACCGGGGCTGGTGGAAAGTGTCCCTGCCCACGGAAGGGGGTGGGAACGAGATGGAATATAAGGTCCCTTCCAACCCGAAGCATTCCAGGATTCCATGTGCTAGTTTAAATCGGATATTGGGAAGAAATTCTTCCCTGTGAGGACGGCGAGGGACTGGAATGGATTTCCCGGGGAAGCTGTGGCTGCCCCATCCCTGGAAGTTCTCGCAGCCGGGTTGGAGCAACCTGGACCAGTGGAAGGTGCCCCGGGCCGTGTCACGCCCTGATCCCGTGTATCCCGCAGGCTCCAAGGGGAACCTGTGCCGGCGGAAGGTGCCGCTGTCGCTCAGCCTGGCGCTCACGGTGCCGGCGGCGGCGCTGGCCGGGTACTACCTGCTGCTCCAGACCTATTCCCTGCGCCTGGAATCCTTCCTGAGCGCCATCCTGCTCCTCTTCTACGGCCTCGAGCTGCTCCTGGGCCTCCTGGCGCTGCTCTCCTTCTCCAGGTGCCGCATCCCGGGACTGGGGACGCGCCGGGGGAGTTTCCAGGTTGGTTTGGTGCCGACACATCCCTCCCTTTGTCCTTTTCCATAGTGCGGATCCCTACTGAGGCCACACCGGGGACACGGCCCAGGGACACAGGGAAGTGTGACCAGCGCCAGCTCCACTTCCCAGCCCTGGGAAAGGGAGGGATCCCACTTTTTCCACTCCTCATTTCACCTGGACTCATCCCTCCCACCTTTCCTGCTCCTACCTGGACTCACCCTTCCCACCTTTCCTGCTCCCGTCTGGACAAATCCTGCCTCCTACTTCTCCCACTCCCACCTGGACACATCCCTCCTGCTTTTCCCGCTTCCCACCTCACCCGCAGCACGTGCCAGGGACCTGCTCCCGCCGGGACTCACCCCCTCCGAGTCTGTGCCAGCTCAAGGTACGAAGAATCCTTATTTTTTCTACACCCTTCCGGAACAGTTCGCTATTTTCCAATAAATATTTATTTTTACCTGGTGCCTGGGAATGTGGGAGCGCTCCGGGCTGCCTTGGGAAACACAGGGGAGAGCCCCTCAGAGGACGATGTGAGGCAAAACAGGCACTAAAGGCTCCCCAAATCCCTCCCCTTCCCAAATCCCGCGGCGGGAACGTGACGGGAGCGCCGTGTAAAAGACTTGACAACGTCATCGAGTTTATTACACAATATTTTTCCAACCTATCCAAAGACAAATCTAATCACTGCGAGCAGGAGGGGGCAGCTCCTCGCTGGGGCTTCCAGGGATTCGCTCTGCAATTTTGAGGGAATTTCCCCCCCCCCCCCCCCCCACCTCCACTATTTGGAAAGAAACTAAAAATCTGTGGCGTTTAAGTAAAAAAAACCCGGACCTCTCCTGCCGAGCGCTCCCACCTCGTGGGGCTTGGGAAATCGGGGGGGGGTGTTATTCCTGATTCTGGGGAGAGTTCAACTTAAAAAGACCTCCCAGAGCCTGGGTTTTCCCGCCTGGGAATAGCTCCGGGGGGGCGATTCCAGCCCTGGAAGTCACCGGTGTGTCCCGGCTCATCCCAACCCTCCTGGGCTCTCCCTCTCCTGCTCGGGGATCCCGAGGGATCAGGAGGGGACCCGAGGGAATCGCAGCCTGCCCTGCCTCCTCCGCTTCCTCTAAAACAAGGAAGGCGCCGCGGGAGAGGCCGGAGCTGCCGTTCAGGTGGGAATGCTGCTGTGGGGAATGTCGGGATAGAGAAGGGGGTGACCCCCGGCCCAGCTCCAGCCCCTCTTTTCCCAACTCCTGGAGGGTGAGGGTGGAAAAGGAGGAGAGTGGCCCGGTGTCCCGGCGATGGGGACGGGCGAGTGTCCCCGGGCGATCCAGAGGCCGGCACGTGGCTCCTGATCCCGGGATCGGGAGGGCTCCGTCCCCTCCGTTCCCCCCTCCCCCGGATTGGGAAGGGCTCACAAACCTCCCTCCATGGAATAAAAGCACCATTTCTCTTTGGGTCCGAGTGTCCACGGAGCGGAGCGGGATGGCCCCGGGAAGCAGCAGCAGCAGCAGCAGCAGCAGGTGGGGGGGATTCCCAAGGCCACGAGGTGCTGGGAGAGGGCTGGGAGTGGCTGGGAAGGGGCCGGGATGGGGCGGAGCGGCCTCGGGGTGTGTCGAGGTGAGGAGATACGAGTCCATTAAAAACCACTGCCTGCGGAATTCCTGCGGGGAGAGAGGGGGGGTGAGGTCAGAGCCCCCCTGGTCCCTCCTCCCCCGGGGCTCCCGGGCCCCCGACCTGCCTCAGTGGTGCCGGTCCCTGTCTCTGTCCCTGTCCCGGTGCCGCTCGTGCTCCCGGCTCCGCTCCGGGAAATAATCCTCGTGCCGCTCGTCGCCGTGCAGCAGATCCCGGTGCCTCCGGCTGCTCTCGCGGGACCGGCTGGGAGAGCGCTCCCGGGATCGGTGCCTTTTCCTTGGGAAAAGAGCGGGACGAGAAGACAAAGAGGCACCTTTTAGTCACTCACCCCGGGCCCCGCCGGGCTGGATCTTCGGATCCAGGGGCAGCATCCGGTGAGGTGGGACCCACAGGGATACCTGGAGCTGCTGCTGGAGCTGCTGCTGTAGGATTTGGCCTCTATTCCATGCAGGCAATCCTTGAGGGAGGAGAGCAGGACGCGGCACCGCTCGTCCCCGGCCACGCGCGACTGTTTGATGACGGCGATGGCCGTGAGCAGCGTCTCGATGGCGTTGCTGTAGTCGCCTGGGAAAGCCGGGAGCGGAGGGATCAGGAGCGGGAATCCGCCCCGGGACGGGGTTTGGGAAGGAGGCGGGAATTACCTGCGCTGGCGCCGGACACGGCCTTGGAAATGGCGCTGCTGGAAATGGCGCGGTTGCGGTTCATGATCTCCTCAAACTCCCCCTCGCTGACGGCCGGGGGCAGCGGGCCCAGCTCCCGGCTGCTGGAATTCCGGGATTAGCAGGGCACCCGGAAACCTCCGGGAGCATCCCACCCCCTCCCTTCCCGCCCCTATTCCCCCCGCCCGGCTCACCTGCTGTGGTTGTAGGGAGCCATGGCCTTGCCGTAGGTATCCGGGGGGGGTCCCAGCGCGGCGGTGGGAGGCGGGAAGAAGGCGGGATTGAGGTGCAGGGCGGGGGGAACGGCCCCCGGAGGGGGCACGGCCAGGGGAGGGGGCAGCCGGGGCGGCGGGGGCAGGAGGTGCTGGTAGGGAATTCCGGGAGGAGGAGGAGGGACCCCGAAGGCGGAGGACAGGGGGGGCGGGGGGGGCATGGGCGGGGGGGGCAGCCCCATGAGGGGCAGCGCGGGGGGGCGGCTGAAGAAGGGCAGGACCGAGGGGGGCTTTTCCATGCGGGAAGGGGGCAGCGCGCTGTCCGTCGGCGTCGCCCGGCCGTCCACGGCGTCCACGGAATCCCGGGAGTGGGCCCGCGGCGGCACACCTGGAATCGGGATGGGGGGGGGGGAAAGAGCTGTGAATTCCAGCTGGAGGGTCTCCAGGTCTCGGAGAGCTCCTGCTCCTCCTCTGCCTCCCACCCCCGGAGAGCTGGAGGTGCCCAGGGAAAAGATCCAGCTGGCCAAATGCAGCCTCCGCTTCCATGGGTTTCTCCAAGAGCTCTCCAAGAACCCGCACGGTGCCCTGAGGGACAGGGAGGACGCAGGGACAGGAGCCAAAAGCCACAGGGAGCGGGGGGAGATCCCCAAAGACCCGGAGAGCCTGAGCCACACGTGGATTTGGGAAGGCCCAAGCGTGGAGGAGCACGAGGAGGGGACAGAACTAACAGCGGTGGAGCCGCTGCCAAAGGAAGGAAAACTCGGCATTCCAAGAGGGACAAGAAGCCTTTCTCTGTTCAAAGAGGCTTTGAGGATGAGAAAGGAGGGGCCTGAGGGAGTCACGGCTCCCAAAGGATCCATGGAAGCTCCGCTGCGCCCCGAGGGCACCCGGAACTCTCAGAGATCGCTCCCTGCTCCACCAAAACTCCAGGGGCAGGCTGGAGGCCGGGAAGGAAGGGGGGTTTTCCTTGCACCAAACATGCCATGGGACCTACAAAGAGCTCCTTGGACACTCCTGCCAGGACAATCCCTGCGGATCCCGTCGCATCGCTGCGGAGTGAGGCCAGGACCACCTATCGCCATACGGCCAGGTCCCAGCTGGAATATTCCTCCAGTGTTGGGCACCTTACCTCCGCAGGGATGGAAAAACTCTGGAGCAGATCCAGATTGGAGCTACTAATAGATATGGAGGGTCTTAGCTATGCCCAGAGCCTGAAGAGCTTAAGCCCATTCAGTTTGGAGAGGAGGAGGAGGAGGCTACGAGGGATCTTCGCAGTGTGGGAGCACCTAAAAGGGGATCATAAAGACTCGGGTCAGGAGCTAATCCGGCTCAGGAACGGGAAAAACAACCCCCACGCACTCCTGCTTTTCCCCCCGTGCCGAGGGCTCGCGGGGCTGGGCCTGGCAGCTGATCCGGGGGGGAGTCTGGGGGGCTCTGTGCGCCGTGGATCCCCCCGCCCGCGTCGTCCCGACGCCGCACTCACGTTTCCGAGCCTGGGCCTCGAACTGGGACAGGTTCTGCCGGGTGGCCAACCTCACCTCCACCTTGTCTCCGTTCAGGATCTTCCCGGGAAGCAGCTCCAGCAGTTTGTGCACCGAGTTCTCGGAGGCCACCACCACCTCCGCGTACCTGCGCGGGACACGGGGAGGTTCACCCCCTGCTCCAGGTGAGGGACCCCCTTCCCAAATCCCACCCTCCACACAGACCCCCATTCCTGATCCCATCCCGGTGTTCCACTCCCCTTCCTCCCTTTTCCGTTCACTTTGGGAGTCTCCGCTTTCCCATCCTGGCTCCGGGTGCATCCCCTGTGCCAGCCAGGAAAAGCACCCTCACCCCTCCCCAAAACCAGGGACGTGCCGGCTGCCCCCGTTCCCACCCCAATCCCGTCGGCTCTCACCCCTTGGATTGGCCATTGGCTCGGTTTTCCGCGAATTTCAGCTCCACCACGTCGTAGACTCCGACGGAGCGGATGGTCTGGATCAGCTGCTGGTCCGTCGTCCACTGAGGGAACAGGGAACGGGATGTCTGTCCATCCCCAGTGTCCCCCACCCGCCTCAGGAATGTCACCCCCCCGAGTCCCTCAGGGAGGGATTCAAATCCTCTCAGCTCTGGAAAAAGCCCTGGGAATGGATATCGGAGGTCTCCCTGTTCTCTGGGCAAGATGGAGCCTTCCCAGAACTCTCCCTGTGGGAAAAGGGGATTTGGGAGCAGCTCCCAAAGGTCACGCCCATGGAGGGGCACCAGGGTGGACACCCACCCCAAAGTGCTCAGAAGCCCCTCAGGGATGCAAATCCCTTTTTCCTGAGGATCCCAAGGCCAAGCCCAGCTCACAACCCAAGATGGGATACTGGGACAGTGTGGATTGAGGAGGAGCAGCTCCCAAAAGAACCCAGGCCCCCCCCCAAAAGAGCCCCAAATCCCCTAAAAAGAACCCTTTAATCCCCTCAAAAGAGCCTGGCAGCCCCTCAGGGGTTTCTTTGGAGCCCTCAGGGACACAAATCCCTTTTTCCTAAGGATCACAAGGCCAAGCCCAGCTCACAGCCCAGGTTGGGATACTGGGACAGTGTGGATTGAGGAGGAGGAGCAGCCCCTCCAAAGATCCCAGAACCCCCTGAAAAGAGCCCAAAACCCCCACAAAAGAACCCTTTAGTCCCCCCAAAAAGGGCCTGGCAGTCTCTCAGGGGTTTCTTTGGATCTCTCAGGGATACAAATCCCTTTTCCTTGAGGATCACAGGGCCAAGCCCAGGTCACAACCCAGGCTGGGATACCAGGATGGATTGAGGAGGAGCAGCTCCCAAAAGAACCCAGAATGCTCCCCAAACATCCCCAAAAGAGCCTGGCAGCCCCTCGGGGGTTTCTTTGGAGCTCTCAGGGACACAAATCCCTTTTCCCTGAGTACCCCAAGCCCAGGTTGGGACAGCGGGACAGCGTGGATTGAGGAGGAGCAGCTCTGGAAGAGCCCAGAACCCCCCAGAGCCATCCCCCAACACCCGCAAAGGATCCCGACGAGTTCCCAAATTCCCCGGGAGGGCTCTCCAGCCCCTGCCCGGCCTCACCCAGGAGAAGCTCCCGACGTAGACGGCGGCCCTCTTGTTGCGGAGCCCGCTGTAGGTGTAGAGGATGGCTGGGGGTTTGCTGTGGGCCTTGGGGGACGGCTCCGGACGCATCTCCGGAGGCGCTTCCGAGCCGCCGGAGCGCTTGTCCTGGGGCTGGGAGCTGGCCGTCAGCACGTCGTCGTACAGGTCCATCTGGTCAGCATTACTGAACTCCGGGTCCTGCAGGGACAGCCCCGCCAGATCCCGCTTTGGGAAGAGGGCTCGGGAAGCCTCCCGTGGCCGCTTCCAAGCCGGCCGGCCCGATTCCCGAGCGGAATTCCCGCCCCGATGGCTCGGTCTGGGTCTGTGCGCGGTTGGGAATTGGGGCCGTCCCTCGCCCGGGCAATCCCAAAGAAATGGGCTCTGCTTTCATGGAATCCTGGAACGGTTTGGGTGGGAAGGGAGCAGGATCCTTAAGGATCACCCATTCCCACCCCCTGCCTCCCACCTTCCCCTAATGGGAGCTCCCAGGGATGAGCTTAAATCCTTTGGGAAGGACATACGTAAATCCTGGGGGATACGGAGGCGAGGCCACTTGGATTTTGGGACTGAAGCAGAGGTTAGAATCAGAATCATGGAATCCTGGAATGGTTTGGGTGGGAAGGGACTTTAAGGACCATCTGATCCACCTTCCACTATCCCAGGCTGCTCCAAGCCCTTTTCCAACCTGGCCTCGGACACTTCCAGGGATGGGGCAGCCACAGCTTCCCTGGAAAATCCATTCCAGGGCCTCACCGCCCTCACAGGGAAGGATTTCTTCCCAATATCCCAAAACCCCCACTGGGCTCTAGCACATTCCAAGGACCAGCCCACTGGGATCTCAGCTTTCCCAAACAGGACAAGACCCAAGCTGCTGCTCCTGGAAACCACCAGAAAGAAATTCCCACTTTGGAGGGAAAGAGTTCAATGGTGGAAAAACCAAGCGCCCTCCAGGGATGAGCCTCTCCCTCCTTGGCAGCTCATGCTTCCCAAAATTCCAGCTTGGGAGCTGCACACCCCCTCAATCCCTCCGGGAGGATCCATCCCATGGGAGCGAGGCACAGGGCTGGTGTCCCATAAAAACCAGAGGTTCTGTTCCCAGATTTTGAATTCCAGGCAGTTTGGATAATGTTTTCCATTGGAGATGGAATGGTGGATAAATCCACGTGTGTGAGGTGGATAAATCCACGCTCTGAGAGTCAGGGAATTGCAAACGTCCCGTTAGGAGCAAGAAAGGGAAGGACCCTCAGCACAAGGATCATGGAAATCCCCAAATCCAACCGTTTTCCCTCTTCCTGAACCTTTGCATCCGGCTCTTCCCACAGAGTTGACAAAAAGCAGGATCTGAAAAGGGAGCTGGAGTTTTGTGCTCATTCCCAAAAAAGCTCAAGTGTTTGGTTATTCCGACTCCCACGTTCCTACCTCCACCAGGAGCCTTTGGATACGGCCCAGGGCTGGGAGATTCCTGCCTGGAAGTTTCAGAAAGCGCAGAGCAAAAATAGGAAGGAGGAGGAATCACTTGGAATCCCTGAGGATACTTGGAGGGTGCCTCAGCTTGGGAGTTTTTAGGGATCCTCCGGCTCCCAGTCCAGGTGCACAGGGATGAAGCCCTGTGGGCACTGTTAGTGGGAATTAGCACATGCTGTGGCATTTGGAATTACACTGGAATCCCTGGAATGCCACAGGGACACCACAGCTTTGATCCTAACATGGATTAACTCCGGGTTTCCTGCTCCCACACGTCCCGAGGTGCCGGAGTTGTTGGCCTGGATCATCATTCCAGCTTTGAGGATCCTCTTGGCCAGTCAAGGACCTTTGGTGCATTATTCCCCAAATTCCCAGTTAAATCCTTCCACGCTGTGTGTTCCAGCTTACTCCAATCCTGCTCCCACCCATTTCGCTTCCTCATTCCCAGAGATCCCAAAGCTTTCACTAAAACCACCCCAGACCCTCCAAGCTCCTCAGAAAACATTCCCATGTCAACTCCAGCCATGGATTCTCCCACGTTTCCACTTTCCACCCTCATTCTTGCAGTTTTCCAGCTCTCCCAACTCCAGGCATACCTTTTTCCTGATGCAAATCCCATAAAAACACAAAATCTGAGGACATTCCTAAGCCGGAGCCGTTCGGTCCCAGAGCAAGGTACACTGGGAATCTGGTTTATTCCAGGAGTTTTCCAGGAATGATGCTGGAGAGGTGCTTGGAAGTTGGAAACTCCAGGCAGCACAGACAACTCCCTTTTTTTTGGTGGCATTCCCATTATTTTGGCAACTCCTGCTTCTTCCCAGGAGGCTGGAAAGCACCTGGAAGCCCCCCTGGCTCCAAGGTCATGGACACGGTTTCCTGGTTTTCCTGAAGGTCTAATCCATGGATATTCTCACCCAATAAGCACAACAACCTCCTCTTCATCCATCCAGGAGCTCCCAGGAATTCCTTCCTTCCCAGCTCCTCTTTATCCCTCCAGGACCTCCCCAGGAATTCCTCCCTCCACGGTGATTCCTTAATCCAGCTGTTTTCCTTCCACTTCCCGTGGCTTTTCCTTTTGCCAGCTTCCCTCCACAGGTTTTCCATGGCTGTTTTCCATCTTCCGCCCTCTCTCTTCACACTTGGCTCTCCCAGATCCAAAAAATCCCTAAGATCTGCTTCTCCAGCACCCATTCCCTCCTGTGAATCCCAGACATCCCTGGGATGGGACAGGTGGCACAGGGATATCTTCCCACGAGCGATCCCACGGATTCATCCCTCTGCATCCCTTCACTGTGTAATTCCCTGGAAGCGCCTCTCCCAGCCAGGATTCCTCATTTTTCCAGGGTGCGGCTAAATCCCCAAATCCCAAACCCTTTAACCCCGGCCCCTGGGATTTGGGAAGGATCCCAGCCCTTTCCCAGCCACACCTTGGCCGAGCTGGAGGACCCTGGGGAGGGGGTGGATCCCGATCCCGGCCCTCACCTGGGTGAACTCCTCGTCGGCGTAGATGTCAATCAGATCCACTCCCTCGGACATATTTCCAGAGGCAGGAAAAGCGGGAGCCCGGGCTGGGACCGGGACGGAGCCGGGACACGGAAGGTGCTCTGGGAAAAGGGGGGGGCGGGGGGGGGGGGGGGGGGGGGGGGGGGGGGGGGGGGGGGGGGGGGGGTGTGAGTCAGCGAGGCCTTGGGAGTGTGTTGGATGTGCCCCCACAAATTCCCTGTTTCTCCTCTAAATCCCTCCTGCCCCCAAAATTCCACCTTTTCCCCCAAATCCCTGTATCACCCCAAAGCCCCTTTTCCCACCAAATCCCTGCCTCCCCAAACTCTTCCCCCCTAAATCTCCTCTGTCTCTCAAACCCCTGTGTCCCCCCCAAATCCCCACTTTGCCCCCAAATCCCCTCTTACTCCCCAATTCCCTTTTCCCCCCAAATCCCTGTTCCCCCCCAAATCCCTGTGTACTCCTCAAATTCCTCTTCCTCCCAAACCCCCCTGTGCCTCCAAACCCTCTTTCCCCCACAGACCCCATCCCCCCAAACCCCTCTGTCTCCTTCCAATTCCCTCTTCCCCCCAAATCCTGGTGTCCCCCTCAAATTCCTTCTTTCCCTCCAAATCCTCTGTCCCCCCAAATCCCCTCTTCACCCCAAATCCCTGTGTTGCCCCGAAATTCCTCTTCCCCCAAATCCAGCCCCCCCAAATTCCCTCTGTCCCCCAAAACTCCGTCCCTCCAAATTCCCTGTTTCCCCCTCAATCCCCTTTCCCCTCCAAATCCCCTAAATTCCTTCTTCCCCCCAAATTCCCTCTGTCTCTTCAAATTCCCTGTTTTCTCCCCAAATCCCCTGTGTCCCCAAATCCCCCTTTTCCCCC
>NW_020885072.1:193345-196022 GCF_003945725.1 Corapipo altera | reverse complement strand
GGGGGGGGGGGGGGGGGTGTGAGTCAGCGAGGCCTTGGGAGTGTGTTGGATGTGCCCCCACAAATTCCCTGTTTCTCCTCTAAATCCCTCCTGCCCCCAAAATTCCACCTTTTCCCCCAAATCCCTGTATCACCCCAAAGCCCCTTTTCCCACCAAATCCCTGCCTCCCCAAACTCTTCCCCCCTAAATCTCCTCTGTCCCTCAAACCCCCGTGTCCCCCCCAAATCCCCACTTTGCCCCCAAATCCCCTCTTACTCCCCAATTCCCTTTTCCCCCCAAATCCCTGTTCCCCCCCAAATCCCTGTGTACTCCTCAAATTCCTCTTCCTCCCAAACCCCCCCTGTGCCTCCAAACCCTCTTTCCCCCACAGACCCCATCCCCCCAAACCCCTCTGTCTCCTTCCAATTCCCTCTTCCCCCCAAATCCTGGTGTCCCCCTCAAATTCCTTCTTTCCCTCCAAATCCTCTGTCCCCCCAAATCCCCTCTTCACCCCAAATCCCTGTGTTGCCCCGAAATTCCTCTTCCCCCAAATCCAGCCCCCCCCAAATTCCCTCTGTCCCCCAAAACTCCGTCCCTCCAAATTCCCTGTTTCCCCCTCAATCCCCTTTCCCCTCCAAATCCCCTAAATTCCTTCTTCCCCCCAAATTCCCTCTGTCTCTTCAAATTCCCTGTTTTCTCCCCAAATCCCCTGTGTCCCCAAATCCCCCTTTTCCCCCTAAACCCCCTTTCCCCCCCAAATTCCCCGTTCTCCCCCCCCCAAATCCCACCGCCTCCCCTCGCCCCCCCCCCTCGCCGGCCCCCCGGCCCGTCCCCGCCATACGCGGCCCCGCGGAGCGGCGGAGCCCGATCCAAGGGGGGGAGTTCGGGAAGGGAGGACGCGATGGGAGGGGGCGGCGAGTCGCGATATGTCGCGATAGGTCGCGACCTCACCCCCCCCCCTTCGCCCCCCCCCGACCCCCCGTTCCCGGCCCCGCGCGCGCCGCCCGCGCTCACCGCCAGCGCCGCCGCGCCCCGCCCACTTCCTGCACAGGACACGCCCACTTCCGGTAAAGCCACGCCCACACACCCCCAGGCCCGTAGAGTCGGGGGGCGGGGCCAGAGCGGCCACGGGCAACATGGCGGCGGCCAGGGTGGGGGGAATGGGGGGGAGAGGGGAGGGGAAACGGGGGGGAAAAGAGGGGAAAGGCGTGGGGAAAAAGGGCAGGGAAAGGGAACGGAAAAGGGGAGGAGAAGCGGGAAAAGGGGAGGGAGAGGGGAAGAAAGGAGGATGAAAGGATGTGGGGGGGGGAAGGGGAAAAGGGGCGTAACAGGACAAGAAGGGAGAGAGGGAAAGGGGGAAAAGGAGAGGAAAAGAGGATTTGGGGGTAAGGGGGGAAAAAGGGGGGGCAAGGGAAGGGAAAAGCAGAGAAAAGAGGAAGTGGGGGGAAAGGGGGACAAAGGGAAAGGGGAAAAGAAGGGGAAACGGGGGGAATGGGGTGTAAAGGAGGAAAAAGGGAAGGTGGAAAGCAGGGGGAGAAGGGGGAAAAGGAGGGAAGGAGAAGGGGGAAGGAGGGAATAGGGATTTGGAGGAGAAGGGGGAAAAGGGGGAAAAGTGGGAAAGGGGGAAAAAAAAGGGAAAGAGAAGGAAAGGAGGGAAAAAGGAGGGTCTGGGAGGGAAGGTGGGAGAAGAGTGGGAAAAGGGGGGTCTGGGGGAAAATGGGGAAAAAGGGGATTTGGGAGACTTTTGGGATAAGGGATTGGGGGCAGCAGGGTGTGAGAAGGTGTTATGGGATGTGGCTGCCCCGGGGGGAGTTTGGGAGCAGCAGAGTCTGGGGGTGGTTTGGGATTGGGAATCGTGTCCTGCAGGATTTGGGGGGGTCCCAGCCCTGACATCCCTGGGCATTCCCTGTTCCCAGCTCCGCTCCCTGCACCGGCAGCTGGCGGTGCCGGTGATCCCCCGGCGTGGATACCGCGGGGATTCCCCCCCGGATTCCGGGAAGGATGTGCTGGAGATCCCGCTGCCCCCCTGGCAGGAGCGTCCCGAGGAGCCGCTGGACACCAAGAGGGCCCGGCTGCTCTACGAGAGCAGGAAAAGGGGGATGCTGGAAAACTGCATCCTGCTCAGGTGGGATCGGCTCCAGGCGTGTCCCGGGGGAGCATTAACAGGGAAGAGCCCCGAGAGCTGTGGGGAGGGCTTTAGTGAGGGACTGCACAGCCAAAATCCATGGGATAAACCATCCCAAGGGCTCTGCTGGTTCAGGATCCAGCAGGGTGGATGGAGCGGAGCCAAAATCCTTCGGAGGATGTGTGTAAATCCTGGGATGCGTGGGGACGTCTTCTCCCATCTCCCACCTGTATCCATCCCTTTTCCAGCCTCTTTGCCAAGGAAAACTTGGGCAGGATGAGCGAGGAGCAGCTGAACCGCTACGACCGGCTCATCAACGAGCCCAGTAACGACTGGGACATCTATTACTGGGCAACTGGTGCGTGGGGACACCCCCTTGGGACACTGGGATGGGCCCTGGGACACCGGGATGGCCTCTGGGAGATCAGGATGGGTCCCCAGGACACTGAAATGGACCCCTTGGAGATGGAGATGGGTCACTGGAACACTGGGATGGGCCCCTGGAAGACCAGGATGGGTCCCCAGAACACTGGGATGGACCCCTTGGAGATGGAGATGGGTCACTGGAACACT
>NW_020885072.1:183200-193335 GCF_003945725.1 Corapipo altera | reverse complement strand
ACCAGGATGGGTCAGTGGGACACCAGGATGGGTCAATGGGACACCAGGATGGGTCACTGGGAGACTGGGATGGGTCCCTGGACTTCGGGATGGGCCACTGGGATACCGGGGTGGTCCCCTGTGGTGCCTCGGGACAACGCTGAGCTGATTTTTCCCTGTTTTCCTGCAGAAGCCAAGCCGGCTCCGGCGGAATTGGAGCACGACGTGCTGGACATGCTGCGGGAATTCGCCAAGAACAGGAACAGGGAGCAGCGGCTGCGGCAGCCGGACCTGGAATACCTGTTCGAGCCCCCACAGTGACCCCTCCCTGCCCCTTCCCTGGAGCAGCGCAGGGACACGGGGATCTGTGGAATCGCTGCCACCTTTCCTGTGGTTCTCCTCCTCCTCCGGCAGCCTCTGGACACTGTGGAATGCTGGAATGCTGAATAAAGCCGGGGCTGCTGGCCCTGCTTCCCTACATTGTGACCTCGGGGTCCGGTCCTTGGGGACATTCCCACCTCGCTCTGGCACGTCCCATCTCACTGATATCCCTAATTCCCACCTGCCCCCTTTTCCCCGGCTCCCAGGGAGGTGGCCCCACACCCGGAAGGGCTGTACCCCCCTCCCGAAGCGCTCCCAGCTCCGCATTCCCGGTGCTCTGGGACTCCCCGGAGTCCCGTTGTCGCGGTTGCCGGGAGACCGAGTCACATTCCGCGGCAACATTCCACACCCTCTCGGCCGGCCGGGAAGGCCGGGAGCCGCTGCCAGCACCTCCAGCCATGGCGTAGGGCCCCTCGCTGGGGTTATCCCGGTGCCAGGATGCCTTCCCTGCCGCAGGATTCCCCCGCCGGGGGCTTGGGCACGGGATTCCCGCTGGTGAGGGTGCACGGCGGGGACCGCTCCGACCTGCTGAGCTTCTACGTCACCACCTACGAGGTGTCCTTTGGGAAGAGACCCCCGGGATTGTCCCACAAGTTCGAGGGGCGTGTTCTGGGAGTCAAACCCCCCGACCAGGCGTCCGTGCACCCGCTCCTGGGGGTCCATTCCGGATCCGGATACGTCACCAACAACTACTCGGCCCTGTCGTCCCTGATCACCCCGCGCTCCGAGTGGTAGGTCCCTGCTCCGGGACGAGTCTGGGGGGGGAAATGTTGGGATCTCTCCGTCACGGCCGTTCCCGCCGCAGCCCGGACCCCTTCGTGTCCATCTCCGCCACCTCCGAGGATTTCAGGCCCTTCGGGCGCCCGCAGTTCCAGAGGATCCTGCCCCAGTGCGTGGATGAGCCGGAGTGTTCCTATCCCCCGGAGTTTTCCCTGTCCCGGATCCGTTATGAGGGGCTGAAGCCTCCCCAGTTATCCAGGGGATCCAGCGCCAAGAGCGGCTGCACCAGTCCTGCCCAGCCAGGTATGGATTTGGGATGGGGGGGATCCAGGGAAAGCTCCCTGGGAGGGTTTGGGGTGTTGGGACCCCAGGGAAAGCTCTGTTCCCAGGAAGATTTTGGGGTCCTAGGGAAAGCTCCATCCACAGGAAGATTTTGGGGTGTTGGGATCCTGGGGAAAGCTCTATCCACACCAGAGTTTGGGGTCCTGGTGGTTCCAGGCCCAGCTCCATCCCCAGGAGGGTTTGGCATATTGGGATCCCAGGGAAAGCTTCATCTCTGGAAGATTTTGGGATCCCCAGGGAAAGCTTCACCCCTGGGAAGATTTTGAGATCCCCGGGAAGATTTTGGGGTCCTAGGGAAAGCTCCATCCACAGGAAGATTTTGGGGTGTTGGGATCCTGGGGAAAGCTCTACCCACACCAGAGTTTGGGGTCCTGGTGGTTCCAGGCCCGGCTCCATCCCCAGGAGGGTTTGGCATATTGGGATCCCAGGGAAAGCTTCATCCCTGGGAAGATTTTGGGGTCCTAGGGAAAGGTCCATTTCCAAGATTTTGGGGTGTTGGGATCCCAGGGAGAGCTCTATCCACACCAGAGTTTGGGGTCCTGGTGGTTCCAGGCCTGGCTCCATCCCCAGGAGGGTTTGGCATATTGGGATCCCAGGGAAAGCTTCATCCCCAGGAAGATTTAGGGATCCCCAGGGAAAGCTCCATTCCCAAGAAGATTTTGGGGTGTTGGGATGCTGGGAAAAGCTCCATCCCCAGGAGGGTTTCCTGTCCTGGTGGTTCCAGGCCCAGCTCCATCCCCAGGAGGGTTTGGCATATTGGGATTCCAGGGAAAGCTTCATCCCCGGGAAGATTTTGAGATCCCCGGGAAGATTTTGGGGTCCTAGGGAAAGCTCCATCCACAGGAAGATTTTGGGGTGTTGGGATCCTGGGGAAAGCTCTACCCACACCAGAGTTTGGGGTCCTGGTGGTTCCAGGCCCGGCTCCATCCCCAGGAGGGTTTGGGATACTGGTGGTTCCAGGCCCAGCTCCATCCCCAGGAAGGGTTTGGGATATTGATGGTTCCAGGCCCGGCTCCATCCCCAGGAGGGTTTGGGATACTGGTGGTTCCAGGCCCAGCTCCGTCCCCAGGAGGTTTCAGGGATGGTGGTGGTCCTGGGGGCAACTCCAACTCCGGGGATTTTGGCTCTGTCAGTCCCTGGAAGCAAATCTGAGGTTCTGGGACTGTTGGAGCCCCCCTGCCCTGCGTCCCCCACCCCAAACACGGGGGTACAGGCATATCCAGGTGATCACAGGGCTGGGAACGGTGCTGGGAGCAGTGGGAACACGCCTGCTCCCTGTGCTCCCACAGATCTCCCCCAGTGGAAGCCGGATCCGTCGTCAGGCTGCCCCCCGAGGGACGCGTGCCGCCTCCCTCCGGAGCCCGGCGTTCCCGCCCTGGATCCCTGCTGCCCCCAGAACCGCCACGTGAGCGAGGGCAGGGGGTGGCGAGACCCCCGTGGGGAGGGGACGCTGTATCCCGGTGCTCCCGGTCGGGAGGCTGCGGGGTGAGCGGGATCCCGTCCCCGCGTCCGTGCCCCCTCCTCATCCCGCCGTTCCCGCGCAGGGTTTGCCCGCCATGGGCCACCGCCCCCCGTTCGCCCCCCTGGAACTCCGAGTGGGACCACAGGGATCCGGCGAGAAGGTGGGTGTGGGGATGCCGCCCGTCCCAAACCCCTTTCCCGCGGGATCAGGCGCCCAACCCGCCTCCATCCATCCGTCCGTCCCGCAGGATCCGCAGGGATACTCCACGATCCACAACCAGCACCTGACCAACCTCTCACCCCTGGCTCCCGTCGCTCCAGGTGAGTTTGGGGTGGGATTGCAGCCCCCCCCACCCGGGGAGGGGGGAATTCCGCCCTCACCGGCGCTTCCCTCCTGGATTTCCCAGCCTGGTGGTCGCAGGGCCCCACCTGGGCTCCCAGATCCGTGGAGGGTGTCCAGGTCCCGCGTCCCAGCGGATTCAGCACCAACAACCTCCCCACCAACCTGTGGCACAACGACGACCCCTTCATGTGACCCTCAAAATCCCGGGAGTCCCAGCCTCCGCTTTTTTGGGAAGCTCCCAAATCCCCGTGAGAGCAATAAAGACCCTGCGCACGATCCCAGTCGTCGTCCCCCCCCCACCTCGTTTTTGGGGGGTTTCTTGCGTCCCAAATCCTTCCGGGAAGGAGGACTGGAGGGGTCAGGGGGTGTCACTTGTCCTGCGGCCACCGGAGGGCGGTGCGAGCCCGTTTTTCCGAGCTGGATTTGGGATGACACAGCTGATTTGCGGCAGGGAAATCCAGGCAGGGCTGGGTGGGAAGCGGGAGGATGAGGAGGAGGAAGGACCCCGTAGGGTGGGCACGGGGGGCGCTCGGGGGGGGCTTTGTCCATGTCCTCCCTGGCCACGGGGCAGTGGAAGGGCACTGGGAAGGGGGTCTGTGCTCCCAGGGGCGGCTCCCTAGGATGTGGGGGGTCACAGAGGGACCCTCACCCAGTTTAGGACCTCACATCCAGTTTAGGGCCTCATACCCAGTTTAGGGCCCCAGGTCAGGACCTCCCCACTCGGTTTAGGGATCCTGACCCAGCTCACAGACACACACACCACCCCCCCCCCAGTTTAGGGCCACACACCCAGTTTAGGGCCCCAGTTCAGGGACCGACCCCACCCAGTTCAGGGCCCCACGCCCAGTTTAGGGCCCCAGTTGAGGGTGGGGATGCTGACCCCAGGCTGCCGGGCAGGGTCCGGGAATGGGGCGCGAGGAGGTCCCGCCTTGTTTGGGGACAGGGCGCGGCCGGGTGGGGCACGGGGAGCTCATGAATGGGGCGCGGGGGGGGGGCGTGGGAACGGCGGGGCGGGGCGGGAATGGGGACGGGGGCGTGGCCTCGTGGTGGGCGCGGCCTCCTCTCCGGCAGCGCGGCCTCCCATTGGCCGCTGGCGTTGCCATGGCCACGGCGTCGCCCCGCCCACGTCCCGCTCCCGGGGCCGCTCCCGGTGCCGCTCCCGGGGCCTCTCCCGGCGCTCCGCGATGGGAAGCGGCGGCTCCTCCGGGCGCGGGGTCCCCGTGGCGGCCGCCGAGGGCCCCGACGGCACCGAGCAGCGGCTGGAGGTGCGGGCCCGGCAGGTGCCGGCCGCGCTGTGGGCCGAGCCGGGGCTGCGGAAGCTCTACCTGAGCGACGCCGGGCTGCGGGAGATCCCGGAGGAGCTCGGGGAGCTGCGGCACCTCCGCACCCTCGCCCTGGACGGCAACGAGCTGATGGAGGTGCCCGAGGCCGTGTGCGACCTGCCCCGCCTGGCTCACCTGTACCTGGGCCGCAACGGGCTCCAGGGGCTGCCTCCCGCCTTCTCCCAGCTCCAGAGCCTGCGCTGCCTCTGGATTGAGGGGAATTTCCTAGCGCACTTCCCCCGCGCCCTCCTGCACCTTCCCGAGCTCCGCAGCCTCCAGCTGGGGGACAACCGGCTGTCCCAGCTCCCCGCGGGGCTGCCCCGCATGGCGGGACTGCGCGGGCTCTGGCTCTACGGGAACCGCTTCCAGGAGTTCCCGCCCGTGCTGCTGCGCATGGAGGGCATCCGCGTCCTCGACCTGGATCGCAACCGCGTCTCCCGCTTCCCGGACCTCACCGGCCTGCCCGCCCTGCGCCTCTTCTCCTACGACCACAACCCCGCCCGGCAGCCGCCGCCGGTCGGGGATGAGGTCCGGCTGGTGGGGGACGGGGCGCAGGAATACATGGAAGCGCGGCAGGAGCGGCTGCGGAGCCTCCAGAGCCCTCAGGAGGAGGGGGAGGAGGAAGGAGCCGAGGCCGCTCCGGTGCCCGCCGAGGATGGGCCGCAGGACGGGGAGGGGGAATTTGAGGCCCTGACGGGCTCCCGGGAGGAAACGTGAAGGATTCGGGGCCTCCACCTGCCTCCCAAGGAATTCCCAACTCGTGCTGGGAAAGCAGGAGGTCACAGCCTCCACGTGGAAAACCGACAGTCCGAGGATCGGGATCTCCCAGCTGGGACAGTGAGGAGCTGCCTCCTGGATCTGCAGGGCTCACGGATCCCTGTCGGCATCCACGAGCCCACCCGGGAGCATCCCAAGGTGTCTTGGATTTGGGATACAGCCCCCTGCCCTGAGGGGTGACCCGCCAGACCCTCGTGCCCAGTCCCAGTGTCCCCACGAGCACGGGGACATTCCTGCCCGGCCACTTCCGAAAATCCTTTACTCCCGTCTCCGTGGGCAGCACAGGGAAAAGCAGTGCCGGTTGTATCCATTCCACATGGATCCTGGCATCCTGAAGAGCTGCAGGGTTTGGGAATGAAGGCACAGACCCCTTCTCACCCCCAAAATCCCCATCCTGCTGCTGGAATTGGGCTGGGGAAGAGAATTTCCCACCGGGCTCCTCCTCGCCCTCAGGTTTGGGAAGGAGCTGATGGAAATTCCACCTGCCTGCCTCCAACCTGGAAAGGGCTTTCCCTCCATGGCAAGAGGAGACTTTCCAAAACAGGCACCAAATCCAGGGCTCTGCTGCCTTTTCCTCCCTCTTCCTGTCTCCAAGTGCCTCTTGGACCAAACTCAAGCAATAAAGAGCACAATTCCAAGGAAACCTGGTGAGAGGGGAAGGTGACGGGGAGCAGCCTCAGGAAAGGTTTGTCTGGGATCCGAACACGGCAACACATCCCAGTGCTCCTGTTATTTTTGACGTTGGAGGAGTCCCGTTTCCCTCCACCTGTCTCCAAGCCGTTCCGGTGTGGTGGGAAGCTCATGGATCCGAGGTCTGGAAGTTGCCGGAGGTTTCCGACCGCGCAGCCGCTTTTAATCCCGAGGGGTTTGGGTTTGGGGGCTGGGAAGCAGCCAGAGCTCCTGCCACATCCTCTCTGGAGCTGGCAGCGCCGGATTCCCCCCCCTTTCCCACTCCACAGTGGCTATTTTGGACACGTGGAGCATCCTCAGCTGCGGGATGTGCAGGAGCTGTCCGTGCCACCCCTTCCAGCAGCGCAGCCTGAGGATGCTCCTGCCTTTCCAGCAGTAATTCCAGGGATTTAGGGCTTGGCAGGAGCTCGTCTTGCTCTTCCCTCTTGGATTCAGGTCTTCCCGACAGGTCCAGGCTGTCAATCCCTCTTCCCACCCACTGTGGGACTGGGGAGCAGAGTACCCTCCGAATCCCACGAATTCCCAGGAACGCAGTCCTGGAATGCTGGGTGGCTCCCAGCCCCTCGTGCCATCAATGTGGGGGTGCTGCTGCTTTTCCTGGGAAGACACTGCTGCTCACTAGCAGGAATTATCCATCCCCCGGGGGGCAGAGACCCTCAGAATTCCAAGCCCCGGCTCTAAGCGAGATCCAAAGCCACCAGCTCCATGTAAACCCCCGCCAGCCCATCCATGCCTGGCAGGAATTGGGATGCAGGTGGCTCTCGATGCCACCCCCCCGTCCTTATGGCCGGGATCAAATCCAGGAGCTCCTACACTTGGGAAAGGGGGGATCCTGCCTCCCTGGGGTCTTTTCCCACCACCCCGTTTTTTCCAACCCTGTTTCCCACACCCTGGCTGGGGAAGGAGCTGGATCCTGTGACGATCATGGTGACACCGGGACCAGGAGCTGCCGCAGCCAGTGGGAATCTGACAGATTCCTGCTCCGCTCAGGTATTTTGGGAATGTTGGCACCGGCGAGCCCCGGCTCCTGGGAATGCATCATCCATACGTCTGTCCCTATATATATCCCTGCCTCCTCTGCCGGCCCGGCGTGTGCCGGCTTGTGGCCTCTCCGCAGCCGGGATCATGCTGCTATTCCCATCTGCTCCCGCTGGCTGCCAGCACAAAGGAGCGGGATCGGGAATTGCGGCGGCTCCGAGCAACAGGAGCGCCGGGATTGCTGCGCTTTTTGCCGCGTTCAAAGGTTTCGGGTGAAAAAAGAAACCTGGTGCCGGTGTGGGAGCCCAGGCAGAGCCAGGCCACCAGAAACTTAGGAATGCTGAAATGCTGGAATGCGAGTTTGGCTCGGCTGGAACCAGAGCCGGAGTGGGAGCAGCCACCTCCCCTCCACCCGGCTGTGGGCGGCCCCCGGACTGTCCTGTCCCCTGCATCCCAGGGCCCGAAAGGTGCATCCAGAGGGATTTCATCCAGGATATGGAGGACACGGCTCTCCTGCCATCCCAGAGTTTGGAATTTCTTTTATTTATTCAAGAGCGGCGTTCGCTGAATTATTCATTGGTCACCGGAGCCTTTGCGGTGGCTCCCGGACACATTCCCTGTGGCACCACCCGGGATAAGGTTTCCTGCCTCTTCCCAGCCTCCAGGGTCACATTCCAGTCCCTACCCAGCACTTCCAGCCCCAAGGAATCCGTCCCAGGCCTGGATGGAATGGGAAGTCTCCCCTCCAGTTGTCACCTGACTGGGGGTGTCACCGTTGTCCCCGAAGCCCCCCGGGGGATCCCAATCCCAGCAGGAACCTCCCACACCCAGCCACCCCTCCTTAGAACTTCTTCCCAGGGCTGCTCTTAGTGAACCCTCATTAACTGCCCTGGGAAGCCCCAGGATTTGCCAGAGGCATCCTGGAAACCCCGGGATGCTGAGGGATAGGGGCTGTCCTTGTCCCTTTTGCAAGGACACTTTGGAGGGGGTTCCTTGTTTTCTTTGCCCCCCCAAAATGTGTCCCTTTCACCAGAAGGTCCCCCAGCATGGCCTGTCCCAACCTTGGGAATGTGGAGAGGAATAATCAGTGAGTGGGGAGTGGTAGTCAGTGTTTACAGGGGGATACTCAGGGAATTGGGGGGATGCTCAGGGCTTGGAGGGGGATATCAGTGTTTTGGGGGGATACCCAGTGTTTGAGGGGAATACTCAATGCTGGGAGGGGATGCTCCATGTTGAGGGGGATACTCAGGGCTTGGGGAGGATACTCAGGGAGTGGGGGGGGTGCTCAGGGAATAGGGGGATGCTCAGAAATAGGGGGATTCTCGGGGAATAGGGGGATGCTCAGTGCTAGGGGGATCCTCAGGGAATAGGGGGATTCTCAGGGAATAGGGGGATGCTCAGTGCTGGAGGGATTCTCAGGGAATAGGGGGATGCTCCGGGAATAGGGGGATGCTCAGGGAATAGGGGGATGCTCAGTGTTGAGGGGATGTCCAGTGCTGGGGGGATGCTCAGGGAATAGGGGGACCGCTCATCCAGGTTTCCCATCCCCGCTCGGGGTGGGATCCGCCCCCAAGGATCCGCCCTCCCGCTCCCGCCATCCCGGAGCCGAGTCACGCTGGCAGTTACTGACTGTCCTTTATTACCGAGAGCGGGGGCTGCCTCCAGAAAACGAGGGGCCCCGCTCCCCAAAAATAGGATTCCGCCAAGGAGACGCCCCGACCCGCGCGCCCCTTCCCTGGCATCGCCAGCCGGGCACCCCCCGCTCCCGCCGCTCCTCGGCCGGGCCGCGCTGGGATCTTTAGTTGGGTGGGGTTTTTACCTTTATTGTTTTTCTCTTTTTTTTTTTTCTCCTTTTTTGTCTTTTTCTGCCTGTTTTTTTTTTTTTTTTTTTTTTTGCTGTATTTTACACACCAGTTGGATGTTACCGTCACATGAAGAAGAGAAATACCCGAACAAGATCACGGCTACGAGCTCTAGAGTTAAAAATGAACACACAAAGCCCCCCCGGGGAGCCCGACCGCGGACGAGGAATCCGGCCTGGAAAAGCGGGATGGGGCGAGGGAGGGGCTTGGCACAGCCCCCTCGGCTCCGTCCCCTTCCCCAGGCGTGTAAATCTCTTCTTTTATGGTAAAAAAAGAGAGAATCTGACAAAAATACAAATGTCCCTAAAAGCGTCGTTATTACTGAAGTAGCAGAATTATGACTTTCTCTCCAGATTGTCCAAAATCGTCTAAATCGGGGCTGCGGGAGGGGTTGTCCCGCGGCCACCGTGTCCCCAGCTGGCTCGTCCCCACCGTGGCAGGGATGTCGCCCCTCGGGAAAAGGGCCGGAGCGGCCGGGAATCCCGCGGGTTTTGGGGGGTTCTGGTGCAGGTTCACCTCCCTGCAGCGGAGAATCCCCTGGAGCACCTCGGGGGGTGTCCCCCGCTCCAAGTGCCCGGTGTCACCGTGAGGGGCTGTACACGGGGGGGGGACACACGCTGTGACGATGGTGACGTGGCCTCGGTGGCACCCGGAGGGGTGCGGGTGTCCCCGCCGCGGGCGCGGGAGGGGAGAAGGGCGGTGGGAGCCGCGGGGGGAGCAGGAAGACTGAGGATGATCCGTCGTCCGCCGCGCGGGGTGACCCCACTGTCGCTCCTCCCCGACCCCCGTCGGGTCCGTCCCCGTTTTGGGGGGTCCCTGTCCCGGTGGAGGGGGATGCGCGTCCCGGGGGAACTCAGGGATGCTGCTGGCGCTGATCCTGCCGGGCTGGAATGCCGCCGGCGCAGGGAATGTCGCCTGCCCGGGGTGGGCACGACAGCGCTCGCTCCACCCCTTATCCCCAGTGGCCCGCGGGGGTCCGGGATCATCCCGGCTGGAGAGGGAATTCCCTGGGGCCCAGTATCCCCCGAGGGGCCGCAACCTGCCCGGGGAGGGGGTGAGGGCGGGACTGGGGGGTCCCCCCGGGGACCCCGAGCCCGGAGACGGAGGTAAAGCATCGAAGGCGGCCGCGGGCAGAGCGCTGCCGGGCCCGCTTTGGATAAGGAACTGTGGCATGGCTTCCGATCCCAGGAAAAGGGGCTGCCCCCTCCCCGCCGCGCCCCCCGCCCGCCCCGGGGGGCTCCGGGAGAGGCGGCGGGGGCTCGGAAGGGCGGGGGGGGGGG
>NW_020885072.1:167984-183190 GCF_003945725.1 Corapipo altera | reverse complement strand
GGGGCTCCGGGAGAGGCGGCGGGGGCTCGGAAGGGCGGGGGGGGGGGGGACGCTGACGCTCGGGGGGGTTTTTTTGAGTTGGAAGGGGGGGGGGGGGGGGGGGGGTCCCTGCTGCTCCCGTAGCCTGACCCCCCCCCTGGAATTTGGGGGTGGGGGCGAGGCCGGGGAGGGGTCGAGAGGCTCCGGAAGCACTCGCAGAAGTCCCGCCCGGAGGTGGGAATAGGGGTGGAGGGGGGGAATCGTCGCTTCTGGCACCTCCTCGCCCGGGGGTCCGCGGCAGCTCCGGGACCCCCCGCGCCGGGGAGGGGCGAGAGCAGGGGGGGGGGCGGGGGGGCCCCCCCCCCCCCCTCCTGCCGGGGGGCCCCGCTCCCCCGGGGCCCGCGCGGGGGGGGGGGGGGGGGGAGGGGGGGGGGGGCCCCGCGGCCGCGGGGGGGGGGGGGGGGCTCAGGCCTTCAGCTGGTGCCACTGTGCCACCGCCTGGCGCGGGCGGGCGATCATGTCCTTCCAGTGCTTCACCTCCCCGGGGCCGCTCTTCCAGGACAGGTAAATCTGCGGGAATGGCGTCCTTGGATCCGCGGCTCCGCTCCCGGCCCCTCCATCCCCATCCCGCTCCCCGCCGCCGCCGCCTTCACCCCCGAACTCCTCCATCCCTGCTTTTCTGGCGCCGGGCTATTTTTACCCGCAGATTTTCCATATGGAAAACCGCGTGTGCCAGCTGCCACCGCATCTGACACCTCGAGGAGCCGGTGCCACGTGGTGGGGTTTTAATGGAATATCATGGACGCTGCCTGTGCGTCCATGGAACGGGGAACAGTCGTGCCACCGGCACCGTGCCCTCGGGTGTGCCCACATCGGGAATGCTGCCACCTCCGCCCCTCCCTGGCAGCCCGTGGCGCTGACCTGGGGTTTTATTTGATGGATTTGTGCCAGCTGATGGGTTTCCTTGGAGGGTTTTTGGGATCGAGTGGTGAGGACGGATATTACCACCCTCGTTTGCCACGGTTACACCCGCGGCCAGCTGGGTGGGGTTCACGTGCAGCAAATCCAGAGGGGATAATTCCCAGGGGATTGGCAGCCAGCCAGATCCGGCTCCCGGATCCTGCTGCCCCATTTCCTGCTCTCCTGGGAAAACTTGGGCCCTGCAGCCTGAGGTGTTCCCCCCCGGAGGTGACAGACCGGTCGCCCTCAAGCCGCTCATCCCAAGTCCCACCCAGCCCCAATGTCCCCCCAGTGTCCCCCCGGTGTCCCCTCGGTGCCCCCCCAGTGTCCCCACCTTGCCGATGACGTCGTTGCGGCTCAGCCTGTCCTTGTCCATGACGGTGATGACGATGGTGGTCTCGCGCAGCCGCTCCGTGGGGATGTCGAAGGCGAAGGACTCGTTGAAGACGGGGTTCAGGCACCGCTTCATCACCACCGTCTTCTTCTTCTCCACCCGCTTGTCCTTGTACATCAGCCACACCTTCACGTAGGGATCTGGGCGGGAAAAGAGGCGCTCAGCACCGGCGTGGGAATCGGGGAATGCCAGCCGGAGCCGGGAGGGGCCCGGGGCCGTACCTGACGTGCCCCCGATGTCCATGGCTTTGAGGTTCCGCGCCTTGATGATGTTCACCACGATGGAATTGGCCGAGGGGTTGTAGCACAGAGACAGCAGCAGCTCCCCGCGGCTTCCCTGTGGGATTCACGGGCACCCTGAGGGACTGCCACACCCCACGGAGCTCCACAGTGGGAGTGGGGTGACGGGACAGGACCCCCCCCCTCCGGGGTTGGGGTTTTGGGGCTGCCCAGAAAATCAGGGCAGGAGGAAACGGGGACACCCCCGGTGGGATGTTCGCTGGTCTTGCTGGAGGCGGGAGGAGGAGAAAACTTTCATTTTGGATCTACCTGAAACAGCTTGTTTTGACCCAAAATGGGCCACTCGGAGCCTTAATAGAAAGCTTTGGGAAGAGAAACGTCTCATCAGGGAAAACAGCAGAAAACATCCCTGTTGGGGTAGGAAGTGGGGGGTGGGACACTGACGGGACACTGAGGGGTGGGAGTGGGCCCAGGGCCTTACGCTGCCATCGCTGCACGGCTTCAGGTCCTTCCAGAAGGTCTGCATCTGGGTGAGGTCCACCTTGTTGAGCGGGATGGACACCTCTCCGATGGGATCGTTGCGGCTGAAGCGGTCGTAGTCCAGCACCTGGAGGTACAGCACCCGCTGCACCACCTTCTCATAGGGGAACCCTGCACCAGAGACAGAGGGAGTGAGGAGCTGGAGGGAATGAGGAGCTGGAGGGAATGAGGAGCTGGAGGGAATGAGGAGCTGGAGGGAATGAGGAGCCGGAGGGAATGAGGAACTGGAGGGAATGAGGAGCTGGAGGGATGAAGAGCCAGAGGGAATGAGGAGCCGGCAACCCTTCTCACTCTTCCCACGATAACAACAAGACTTTTGAACCACACAGAGTACAAGGAGCAGAGCATGGCCTGAGGGGCCGGTGCCAGGTTAATTCCCACCCATGGGGGCTTGTTGGGGGGATGGAGCCTTCCCCTCTTTCCCCCATGTCCCCTTTAAGGGGTACCCCTCCAACCTGGCCCTGGAGGCTTGGCCAACCCACGGTACTGCCGATGGCCACCACGCCAGCGGCTTGAGTCGAGCCGAACCCCCAGGTCCCACCACGGCTCCGTTCCCACCCTGGGCCAGTCCGTCCACTCCCGGCCCATCCCAATTCTTACCTTCGAAGAGGAAGGTCTCGTTCCAGTGCGGGTTGAGGTTCTTCCTCTTCACCTTGGTCTCCAGCTTGTGCTTCTTGTCGGGGAGCAGGTAGATCTTGACGAAGGGGTCGCTGGTGCCGCTGAAGTCCTTGGCCGGCAGCTCCTGCGCCTTCATGATCTTCACAGTCAGGGTGGACTCCTGGAAGTTGTAGCCGACGCTGAACTGGATGCGGCCCAGGTTCTCTCGGCTCACGCCCTCGTGGCCCTCATCATCCTCGGAGCCCGGGGAGAGCTGGGGGGGGAGGAGGGAGGTGAGAGTGATGCCAGGCATTGCTGGGGACCCCCAGCCCCCGGCCTCGCATCACCCCGACCCCCGGCCCCGCGAGCTGTCAGGGGCCATCAGCCTCTCCCCGCTGCCCCTGCTGCTTCCCATGACTCCTGGCTCCGTGCCACTCGTCCCGGGGAAGCGGGAGCTCCAATTAACCAAATCCCTCCTGACAGCAGAGCCCTCACGTGTCCGGCCCCGCTCGCTCCCTCGTGCCAGCCCCGGGGACACGCTGAGCCGGCGGGACTCGGCGGAGCGGGGGGATGTGCCGGAGCTCTTCTGGCACGGGTGGGATGCCGACCATGGGGACCCCATTCCCGGTGCATCCCGTCCACCCACCATGAGCATCTCGCTGGTCAGGGAGTTGACCAGGTCGGAGACAGAGGAGTGAGGCTCCGTCTTGCGGTCGGACTCGTCGTGGGGCGGCTGCCCTGGCACCGGCGCCGTGTTCACGGCCTTGCCGCCGGCCGGCAACCTGTGGAAAGAGAGACAATTCCCTGGAGGAGAGGGGCCGGGAGAGCCGAGGACGAGACCATGAGGGGCTGCCAGGGTGCCCTCTTCCAGCAGATGCTGCGCCGGGGCTGTGCCAGCACCCAATGGACGCTGCCAGGACACCGGTGGCTGCGGCCCACCGGCTTCCCAGCCCCGATCCCAGTGCCAGTGGGTGCCCTGGGACCTTCGGAGCACAGCAGCAGGTCCCACACCGTCCGTGTCCCCAGGCCAGGGACGGCCCTGTCCCCACTGGCGGCTCCGGCTGCACCTCACACACCACAGCCCGTTATCCCGGTGGGCACCCATGGGTGCTCCACGTGCTTTCCTGCGGCCGAGACCCCCCCGGGATCGCTGTCCCGGTGGCTCCCGGATGGTGGGAATGGTGCCGGGAAGGGTGGGCAGCCGGGAGCGGCGGGAGGCAGCCGGACAGAGCAGCGATGGAGACGGGAATGCACCGGGGCCACGCTGCCACAAGGCACAGGGACCACGGGACACAGGCACATGGCAGAGGGGGGACAGGCACCCCGGGATGCTCCCGCTGAGCCACGACACCGTGACAAACCACCAAGAGGTGCAGGGACACTCAGGAAGGCACAGGACATGCCACGGACACGCCACACCACGCCAAGCACACGCTGACACACGGGGAGCGGACACACGCACGCACACACGGGATGGCACCCGGGAAGGACCGGAGAGGCCGAGGCAGCTGGGGAGGGAAAATAAAGTTAAAACCGGGGAAAATGAAAGGCGGAGGAGCCGCTGGGCGAGGAGGCACCGGTGGAGCCGCAGGAAGTCACGGACAGCGGGAGAGAGAGCGGGAAAGAGCAAGAGAAAGGAGGAGCGGTGTCATCCAGCGCCGGCCTGCCGGGAGGGAATGGGAGAGGGGGGATGGACAGACGGACGGAGAGCGATTGGTCACCGGGACGGGAGACGCGCCGAGGCGCCGGGCTGGAGCCGCCGGGGACGGGCTGGAAGGAAGAAGCTGAGAAACAGGGATGGAGGAGGTGTTTGGAAGAGGAAGAAGAGCGGTCGGTCGGCAGCGTCGCCGGGCGGGAGGGAGCGGAGGCCGCCCGGGCGCGTCCCCTCCGCCGGCCGGACCCGCCGCGTCCTGCGGAGCTCAGGGAATGGGGAGGAGCGGGGATGGAGGTGGGGAGGCCATGCGTGCGCCGGCATGGGGTTTTTGGAGCCTGGATGCGGGAAGCGGGAGCGGGGTCTTGCGGCACAGCCACCCACCCCCCGCCGTGTCCCGGGTGCCCCCCCTGTCCCGTCGGCGCGCGCTGCCGGTGCTCCCGGTATTCCCGGTGCTCCCGGCGGGGACCGGCTGCGCAGCGCGACGCCGGGGAGGGAAGTGCTAAAAGATGGAGCGAAAACCAAGCGGAGCAGGGTAAAAATAGCCGGTGGGCGAGAACGGTGCCAGTTGAGCCGCACGCCGAGCAGCGCCCGCCGGCTTCACACCTCCCCCCTGCTCCGGAGGGGACGAACAGCCGCTCCCGGCGGCACACGGACCCTCCGCCGCTGCCAGCCGGGCTCTCCTGCCGCTGCGGCGTGCCATGCCAAGCCCTTGGCATCCCGGGATCGCGGGGAGCAGCCGGAGGCGAGGGGCCGTGCCGTGCCGGAGAACGGGGATAACGCGTCCTCCCGGCACGTCGCGCTCGCTCTGCCCCTTTGTGGGGGGCAGCGGTGTCCCCGTATCCCAAGGGATGCTGCCCGTCCCGCCGGGACGGAGGCGGCAGCGGTGTCCCCGTATCCCAAGGGATGCTGCCCGTCCCGCCGGGACAGAGGCGGCAGCGGTGCTGTGGGGACGGGACGCGGCTCAGCCCGTGCAGAGTCCTTTTGGGGCGGTCCCCGCGCGTCCCCCCTGCCCCGCGGCTGCCCGAGCGCGTCCCCCCGCATGCAGCCAGCGCCGGGAAGGGCAGGAGGGGGAGGAAGGAGGGAGGAGGGAGGGGTGGGGAGTCCTCTCGGTGCCGCCGCTCCGGAGGCAGAACTCAGACGGGGAGAGCTCAGACGTCCCGGTGCCCGCTGGGCCACCCTGTGCCGCTCCGACCTTGGCGCTCCACGAGGGCAGCCTCCTCCTCCTCCTCCTCCTCCTCCCTGGATGGGGCCCTCGTGTCCTCCTCCTGCGGGACCGGCCTCGTCCTCGCTCATACCTCTTGTCCCCCTGAGCGTTCGCCTGGTTCGGCTGCGTCCCAGCGGGTTGCAGGTCGGGAATATTGGCAAAGTCATCTTGCTCTGAGAGTCCCAAAACCAGGGATAACACCACCATCCGGCCTTCCCTGCCCGGGCGGGCCCCGCCGGCAGCGGGAGAGAGAGAGAAAGAGAGAGGAGAACACAGCGTCAGGCGGGGAACCGGCAGGAGCCGGCGGGGCCTCGGCGAGGGGCCCCTGGATGTGCCCGCCGGCTCCTGCGGGATGGGCTGCGGGGAGAAAGGCACCGGCTCCGGGGAGCTGGATACCCCCGCCTGGACATCCCTCTCCTCCACCGGTCCAGGCAGGGAGGATGCCAAAATCCTGGTGAAAGGGGGAAAAGGCGACCGGAGGGGCTGGGAACGAGGGACGGTATGGCAGGAGTGAGGCACCGGCATCATTCCATGGAGGAGGGGGTGGCGGCGCCCTATCCGAGGCTCTTTGCCCCCTCTGGAACGGCCTCTCTGGGATCCGGAGCCGCATTTACACCGCGGCGCCGGGGAGGGGGAGCAGAGCAAAAGGAAAAATCAATGGATCGGGAAAGAGGCGGTGGGAAGCGGCAGCGGCTTCTCCGCGCTGACTCGGCACGTCTGGGCGCTGCGGCTGCTCCCCCTCCGCCCATTCCAGGCTGGAAGCGGCACCAGGGCTCGGTAAACAGGGAGAACGTGACCCTCGGGATGGCTGAGGAGCCGCAGCTCCGTGTTGGGAACCCGGGAAATGGAGCTGGAAGGGACCGCCCGGTGGGAAAGGGAAGATCGTAGAGGAATGAGGAGCGGGGGGGGTGACGGTCAGTGCACCCCAGGGGGCCCGGAGGAAGGTTCGTCCCTCTCTCCAGAGCTGCCTGTGCGGGAAGGAGCGGGATGAGCGCCCAAACTGGTGCCTCTCGGGGTGTTTCCCACCTAATCCTGATGCAGGAGGTGCTGTGCCAGCTCATGGAAGGGCAGGATCAGTCCCCGTGTCCCACTCCCAGCTCTCCCAGCCTGCGGGAGGCGCAGCTGGGACCGCAGCATCCCTTTTTCCAGGGTGCTGGGGGGCAAACGGAGAAAAGGGAGGAGCTGGAGAATCCAGGGGAGGATGGAGCCGGGGGCACCGGCTCTGCGGAGGAGTGACATTGTCATGTGCCGAGCCACGGTGACAACACGGGACTCGGATTAGCCCCCGGGGTTTGATGCTGGGAATCCAGCGCCGATGGAGGAGATGGGGTTAAGGAGCTTAAGGATCACACGGATCCTCCGGCTGGGAGCGATATCGGGGCCCAACACACGGTCGCCCTGCACGGGGGCCGCCGCCACCCCCTCCCCGAATCCTTGGGACAATGTCACTCCCCGGGGACAGCGCCGGTGGCTATCCCGCGGGCTGGATCATCCCTGCATTCCCTGGGGATGGAAAAGGAGTGCAGTATCCAGCCCAGCCGGTGCTGACATGGCAAAGCAAACTGGGGGACCCTTCCCTGAGCCCCCCGGGCCGGGTGGGTCATCCCTGCCCCCCGTGAGGGGGATAGAAGGGACATGGATCTTCCCGCGGGAATGGGCAGCGTGTCCCCGAGGGGGTGATGGACGAGCGGCCGTGAGGGGGCGAATGAAGGAACAGAGGAGAGAGGGATGGAGACAGGGATGGAGAGAGGGATAGAGGGAGGGATGGAGAGAGGGATGGAACAGAGGAAAGAGGGATGGAGAGCGATGGAGAGAGGGACTGAGGGAGGGATGGAGCAGAGGAGATGGGGATGAAGCAGAGGGATGGAGCAGAGGGATGGAGCAGAGGAGAGAGGGAGCAGAGGAGATGGAACAGAGGAAAGACGGATGGAGAGGGACGGAGAGAGGGATTGAGGGAGGGATGGAGCAGAAGAGAGAGGGATGAAGCAGAGGGATGGAGCAGAGGAGACAGGGATGAAGCAGAGGGATGGAGCAGAGGAGATGGGGATGGAGCAGGCAAAGGAGCAGAGGAGAGTAAGATGGAAAGGACGATGGACCAGAGGCAGAGGATGGTGGAGCAGAGGAGGAGGCGATGGGGATGGCGCCGGAGGGAAGAGCTCTGGAGAGCACACACTTACAGGAAGGACTTCATGTCCAAGCCGCGGCTGCGGATCTGCCCCACCACGTGGTCCCAGCTGCCGGGGTTGGAGCGGCTCCGGCCCCCGGCCATGCGTTGCTTGGAGCCGGCGGCCGTCCCCTGGCGCGTTTGGCCGCCGCGGGCGCCGCGGGAGTTGGCGGCGGTGCCGGAGGGGCCGCTGTGGGCCTGGAGGTGGCCCAGGCTCTGGCTGGTGGTGGGCTGGCTGTGGTTGCCGCGCTGGTGTTGGCTGAGGGGCTGCTGCAGACTTTGCTGGCGCATGAGCGTGCGGGGCCTCTGGAATTTGGGATCGCCTGCTGAGGTGGGGATATACTCAAGGGTAGTGGCTGTGGACAGGGTGGAGTCCTCGAAACTTAGGGAGAGGAAGGGCAGAGGAGAGGAGAGAAAGGAGAAGAAGGTGAAGGGGCAAAATTGGAGGAAGGAAAAGAAGAGAGTTAGAGAGAAGATGCCCCAGCGCAGGGAACGCTCCGGCGGGAGCCAGCGGGAGCGGCGCCCGGATCCTCCGCCTCTCGCCCGCGGCTCGGCCTTGCCGGGGGCCCGGGGGGCTCGTGCCGCCACCATGTCGCCCCCCGTCCTGCGTCCCCCCCCGGGGGGCTCGGCCGGGCTGGATGTGCCCACCCGCTTCCCGCGGCTGCCGCTCCGCTTCCCGGCGCCCGACCTCGTCTGCGGGAGAATGAGGCTGCTGCGAGGAGGCAAATCCCGCGGCGGCCGCTCACGTGCCGCCGGCCCGGCCCCTCGGCCCCGCTCCCTCCCCGCCCAGCCCCGCGCCCGCGCCGCGGGGGCTCCGCGGCCCCATCCCGCCGGGATCCTGGGGGGGGATCCCGCGGCGCCGCGGGGCCGAATCCCCGCCGCGGGGCCGTTCCAGAGAGTCGGGGGGCCCCAGGGAGGGATGCCCGAGGTGGGAGGCTCCCAACTGTGGGACGGTGGATGCGGACGCGGCTCCGGTGGGACGCGGAGAGCGGCGAAGCCCGGCCCGGGACGGACAGGCTTCCAGAGCGGGAAGAGCGGGCGGGATGCCGGCGAGGAAGCAGCGCATGCCTGGCGCGGCCCATGCAGCCGGGCGGGAATGCCCGTGGCGGCCCGGAATGCTCGTGGCAGGGGGACCGGGGGGCCAAAATGCCCCCTGGGACCATCGAGGAGTCGCCTCGAGCGGCACCCGCCGACCTCATCCCGATCCCGGCGTTGCCACGGGACAAAGCTGTGCCATCGTGCAATGCCAGCGGCGGGGGTAGAGGGGGATGGCAGGGCAAGGATAAATAGCTCCAAAAACCGAAATAAAGAGGTGAAGAAAGAGCGAAAGGCGGGAGGAAGAGAGAGAGGAGGGAAGGGAGTGGAGAGGAGCGGAGAGCCGGGATGGCCGGAGCCGGAGGCACTGCCCGGGCACTGCCCCCCCCTCCCCCCGCGCCGCCGCCGCCCTCCTTTCGTTTTCCTATGGAATCCTAAATTAGTTCAATTTACAACCTCTCAGTCACAGGAAACTAAATCTGGCTCCCGTCGGCCCCGCGCCAGCTGGAGGCGCGAGCTCTGCCAGCGCTGTGCCAGGCGGCACCGCGCCCTGCCCGCTCCCGGATGGATCCCGTGGAACCGGGAGCGGGACACAGCACCCGGACCCTCGGCGTGGACCCCCAGGGCGCCCCCGATCCCGACGGCTCTGCGCCAAAGGGGTGCTGGAAAACGGGACGCGCCCTTAACCCTGCCCTGGCCGCCTGCGCCGGCCGTCGTCCGTCTGCCCGGATTCCCAGTGGGAATTCGCTTCTCCACCGAGCCTGAATACGGCTCCCCCTCTTCCTTGCCTCTCCCTCCTGCTCCCAGTTCCCAACTGGAGCGCACCAGCGTCGTGCCACCGATTCTGGGGGCATTCGGGATTTCTCCCAGGCAGCAGGACGGACCTGCCCCTTTTCCATAGGTTTTCTCCCCACTGACACGGCTGGAAAAGCAACACCAGCCTGGGAACCCCCAGGCTCTCCAAGGGTGCCGGGGCTGTTGCCGGGATGTCCTGGATGCCACATCCTGGTGCCGCAGAACCAGGGCAGAGTCCAGGAACACAGGACGGAGCCAGATCTGACACATTCCCGTCAGCAGCCGGCAGAGCTGCGGCCTTCCCAGTGGAGGGTCTCACTGACCCCCACCCTGAGCCTGCCAAAGCCTGGATTTTCCCTAAAACTGATCAATCCTGGACTTCTCCCAGATTTTCCCAGTACGGGGTGGTAGAGCCACAAATGTTATGTTGGCACCGGGTCAGGGGAGCATGGGGAGGGAAGAAGGTGGAGACGGCACCATTCCCGAGGGATGGGAACACGGGACAGCACTTCCCACCTCTGGGCCATCACCAAGTTGGCACTGCCTGCCCTGGGAATGCTGAGCTGCTTCCCGCCGGGATCAGACAAAGCTGGAAATGTGCCAGACACGGCACATAAAGGGGCCCCCCTGAGCCAAAACAACATCAGGAGCACGGGAAACTCCTCATTGCCTTCGGCACAGTGGCCCTGGGAATCTGCTGGTGGCCTTCGGGACATATTGGTGGCCCTGAGGACCTGTTGGTGGCTCTGGGAATCTGCTGGTGGCCCAAGGGATCTGTTGGCGGCCCTGAAGAGCTGTTGGTGGTCTTGAGGATCTACTGGTGGCCCAAGGGACCCGTTGGTGACCTTGGGAACATGTTGGTGGCCCTGAAGAGCTGCTGGTGTCTCCAGGGACCTGCTGCTGACCTTGGGAATATATCAGTGGCCCTGAAGAGCTGTTGGTGGCCCAAGGGACCTGCTGGTGACCTTGGGAATTTATTGGTGGCCTTGAAGATGTGTGGGTGGTCCTGAGAATCTATTGGTGACCCTGAGAACCTACTGGTGGCCCCAGGGACCTTCTGGTGGCCCCAGGAATCTGCTGGTGACCTTGGGAAAATATTGATGGCCCTGAAGACCTGTTGGTGGTCCTGAGGACCTATTGGTGGCCCCAGGGACCTGGCAGTGGCGTTGGGAACACGTTGGTAGCCCCGGGGACCTGCCGGTGGCCCCCATCCGAGCGCATCCCTCGGAGGGGACCGTGTCCGTGCCGGTGCCGTGCTCACTCACTTGGACAGGCTGAGCTTCCCTGCGGCCAAGTGGCTCTGCACCGTGTGCCAGCGGCCTCGTGCCGCCTTTCCCGCTCCGGGCTCGCTGTGGGCGGACACGCTGCTCCTCATCCCGTCCTCGCCGAGCCGCTGCTTGTCCCCGGGCCGGTCCCCGGATAAGCCGGAGGCGGCCGACGCCGTCAGCTTGGCCCCTGATAACAGAGAGCCACTGGGCCGGGCCGGCGGCCGGACACCCCCCAGGACACACACGGAGCCGGACGGACACACGGACGGACGTGGGAGAGGAATGAGGGGAGAGGGCGACAGAGCCGGACGGACAAGAGACGGACAGACAGACAGAGAGAGAGAGAGAGACATCAGCACTGCCAAAAAAAAAAAAAATGGGGGCCTGGCCGGGGGGAGCGTGGGGGGCCTCTGAAAACCATCCAAAAGAAAGTGGGGAGGTGGGAAAGGGGTCGGGAATTGGGGTCCCGCTCACCGGCAGCCCGACCCCGTGCCGAGGGGGTGCCCCCAACGTGCAACCCCGTCCCGGGGGGACATCCCAGGAAGCCCCGGGAAAGCGGGAAGGAGGGGTTGCTCGTCTCCATGGGGAGGCCCATGGGGTGGCGTGCGGGGAGCCCGGGAGCAGGAGCAGGAGGAGGAGGAGGAGGAGGAAGAGGAGGAGGAGGAGGAAGGCGAGAGGGTGCTGCCCAAATACTCACTACACGGAGCAAACCCGGCAAGGAGAGACTCACTTGAGGGAAAGGCGCGGATCACCGTACGGAGCGTAAGGAGAAATGTTTAGGATAAACTCCTTGGGAGGGTAGGAGCTCCATTTCTGCTGCACTGTGTTGTCATTGTTATTCCAAAAGTCTCTGTCTAGATCGCTACAGCGGCCGGATTCCAGGGGAGAAGAGAAAAGGGAAATACAAGAGAGAGAAGCTGAATTCCTGCGGGAAAGGGGAAGGGAAAGCAGCGCTCCGGCCCCGGAGCACCGGGATCCTGCGGAGAGAGACGGGGAGCGCAGCCGCCCATCCCTGGGACACCAACACACACACACACACACGGACAGGGACAGACGGACGGATGGAGCAGGGAAGAGCTGTGGAGAGACAGGAGCGGGCGGCTCCACCGGCTGGGAAGGAGAGAAGGATGGTGGGAATTAAGGAGTGAGCATGGTGCCGGCACAGCATTCCCGTGTGTGTCCATGTTGCCTCCTCAACAGGTCCTGGAAGTGCGCCCTGCATGGTTAACCACGTGTTGGAGACCCTTCCAGATCCCTTCCTGCTGCCAGTGTGGAGCCTGGAATTCCTGGCTCCGGGAAGCCACCAGATCTGCGCGCCAGGGATTGGGGGCCCAGAGGGTCCCCGCTGGGAGACTGGAAAAGCTGCCCCTGCCCGGCCCTCCCAGCCCTCGCCAGGGCCCACCTGCAGCTCCGGGATGATCCCGGCTGGACGGAACGCGCTGGAGCTGGGGAGGGAAAGCCACGTGTGCCGGGATTCAGGAGGGGATGTGCTTCCCACTCCACTTCCACCTCATCCCAGCTGGGCTGGGAGCAGCATCCAGGTGCCTGAGGTACCCCAGACACCGTGGGAGGAGTTTTTCCATAGCCTTATTCCAGGTAGAAGCTCTTTCCCTGCTGCCAGTCTGGCTCCCTCCTCCCTGGAGCCCTGTGGGGGGTTTCCAGAGGCAGCACTGGATCTGGGATATCCAGGAGAGCCCCTCCAACTCCCAAGCCCCGCACTTTATTCCCTACCCAGAGCCACGAGACACTTCAGCTCTGCTCTCCTTCCTGCATGGAATGCCCCTGGGATGCAGAGCCGTCTGCACACCCAGACCTGGAGCATCCCTGGGCTGAGGCTCCCGTGGCTCCATCCTGTGGCTCCATCCTATGGCTCCATGGGATACACAAGGATGCAGGAGAGACCCACCAGCTCTCCCAGTGTCCCGGAGCCCCTTTCCCACTGGGAGTGGGGAACCAGGGAATGGCCACCTCTGTCCTTCCTCTCCCCCCCAGTCCTGGCACCTACTTGATGGTTTTCTTTTCGCTGCGGCCTCGGCTGGAATCCGGAGTTCCCACGGTCTCCAGGGAAGTCTTGTAACGCTTTCCCTATGGAAAAGGCAGGAGGGAGGAATGAGGGAGTGGCAGGGGACCCCTGGAGCATCCCAGCAAAGGATGGGAGCTGCCACCATCTGCTGAGTTCATCCTGGATTTCGCCTTTTTCCCTTATTCCCTCGCAGTCTCCAGGCTCCATCCCACCCATCCAAGTGGCAAAATTCCCAGTTGCTCCGTCCCGTGATCCCTGGGGGCTCGTGCCCCGCGTCACCCCAAGGACAGGACGGTCACCGCCTCCGGTGTCCCATTCCAAGGCCTCGCCGGGAAGCAGTGGATAATTTTAGGCTTAATTGAAGCTGGATTAATTGAGTTCACCTTTCCCAGTGCCCGGGAAGCACTGCCGTGGGATAATGAAGCCGGAGCTGGCTCCTAACTGGGGCTGGTAATCAGGACACTCCGGCGGGTTCCGCACGCTCCAAGCCCGGAGCACAATTAGCGCCAATTAGGCAACAATTAGGAGCCGAGGAGGCTCCAGGTGGGAAGGGAGCAGCTCCCACAGCAGGATGGGCTGGAGAACCGACCCTTCCTGGTCCTGGAGCTGAGAGCATCCCCCCTGCATCCAGCCTGCCCAGGGAATGGGAATATTTCCCCCTTCTCTTCCTTCCCAGCCTCTGCAGCTCCGCACGGAGCCAAATCCTTGGAATGCTGAGACACCTGTGCTCTTGGCACAGTGTCCTTGGGCAGCCATGGGCTGATCCAGCTGGGAGCTGCCAGGGTGCTGGAACTCCTTGGATGCCCGTGGGCTAATCCTGCTGGAAGCTGCAGGAATGTTGGATGTCCTTGGATGTCCATGGGCTGATCCTGCTGGGAGCTGCAGGGGAACACCTGGATCTCTTTGGCTGTCCACAGGCTGATCCTGCTGAGATGCTGGATGCCCATGGGCTGATCCTGCTGGGCTCTGTAGGAATGTTGGATTGGATGCCCGTGGGCTAATCCTGCTGGGAGCTGCAGGGCAACACCTGGATCTTCTTGGTTGCCCATGGGCTAATCCTGCCAGGAGCTGCAGGGATGTCGGACCTCCCTGGATGTGCACAGGCCTTCCTGGAGGGAGTCGTCCCTGAGCCCTGGGCTCATCCCTGTCCCGGCTCAGGGCTCGTGAGGACACGGCCCTCCCGGCAGTGGCCGCGTGGGCACATCCCGGAGCCGGGCCTGCCGGGCTTGGCCGTCATTCCCACGCAGCCGTTCCAGCTCCGGGCGCTGCCGAGGGCCGGTTGGGATTCGCCTTCCCGGCCAATTTACACTTGTTTGTTCCCCTGCCAGTTCGTCCTCCTCCTTTCCAGCGCTTATCCCTGCCTCTCCACATCTCCTGGAGGGTACCTGGAAGCCTCTTCCCACCCAGCTCCCCCACGCTGCCTTACCCCCGGCCGGATCCCCTCTCCCATTCCCGGGGGAATGCTGCCTTCCCACGGCTCAGGGTGGGCATCTCCCACACAGGAAGCGCCGCTGCCGTCGGAGCACTTGACCCAGATTCGATTCCGACGGCGAAGGAAACGTGGCCGAGCACGTCCTGCTCCCGGGAGAGCGGGAGAAGGAGGAGGAAGGGAGGGAGGGAGCGCTGCCCCGATCCACGGTGGGAATGCGGAGGGAAGCGGGCAGCAGGGACGGCTCGTGGTGCCAGGGACGGGCTGGCCACCTTCCCACAGGGCTTTTCCAGGCGGGAGCGTGCCCAGCAGGACAGGGGCCAGCTCGTTCCGGCTCGTCACCAACATACATCCAGATATTTGGAAACTTCCCTTCGCGCCACGCGAACGGCGGCGCCCGAACCTTTCATTATCCCGGCCGGAAAAACCAGCCCGGAGGAAAGGCGCAGCCGGGGAATCCCCGGCAGCGGGAATTGCCCCCCGGGCCGGGAAGGGGGCAGGGAATGGTGGCACTCACCATCTTGCGCTGGCACCACTGGCAGATCCCGCAGAGGACGATGGTGGCACTAAGGCTGACGGTGATGATGGCTGAGACCAGCAGCACGTCCCGGGAGGGGCTCCCTGCGGGACAGAACAGGGGGTCACAGGGGATTCCCTGCTATTCCTGCTGGGAGTGGGGGCGCAGCACCCACCGGGAGCACCCGGGAGAGCCGGGTGAGGAGAGGCAGGGAAAACACAGCTCCTTCCCCTTCCCGATTTCCAGGCTTCCCCTTGTCCAGCCCTTCTCCTTTCCTCCCTCTTTGCCTTCCTGATGCTCATCCTTTCCTCATCCTTTCACCTTCTCCAGCCCCCTCCCCTTTTCCTTCCCCTTCCTTCCTCTTCCTCTTCCTCTTCCTCTTCCTCTTCCTCTTCCTCTTCCTCTTCC
>NW_020885072.1:157095-167974 GCF_003945725.1 Corapipo altera | reverse complement strand
CTTCCTCTTCCTCTTCCTCTTCCTCTTCCTCTTCCTCTTCCTCTTCCCTCTCCTCCAGACAAGCACCCCCAGTTTCATCCCTGGATCCGTGCCCTGCATCCACCCCCCGGTCAAGATTCCCCCTTTGGCTCAGCCAGTCCCACACGGATTCGCCCCAAGCAGCAGCATCTCCCGTGGGGACAACCCTGGGGACCCCACAAACGGATGGAGACCACTCCACTGCATCCAGCACATCATATCCCTGCTCCCAGCCTGTGGAATGGCCCTGGAACTGTGGGAGGATGATCATGGATCTAAGGTGGCTCGGGGGGGGGGGTCCAGCGGGACCCCCAAACCGGCTCAGCCTTAATTCCAGGTAGGACCTCGGCACGACATCCCTGTGGACGCCTCACATCCCACTGGGATGGGGGCCGTCCATGGAGTCGGGAAGCGGCGGCGGGAGCTGTGCTGCGGTATAAATATTAAACAATAATTGTTAATAATTAATTCGCCCGCAGACCTTTGTTATTGTAGCAGATTTTGCCGGCGGCTCCGGGGCCTGGGTGAGTCAGAGGGGACCGGGAGAATGGATTGGGATTCTGGAATCCACCCCCCGCCCCTGCACTTGGAAAAGCACCCACAGCCCCCCACCTCGGCATGAAAAGGAGGAAAGGGGATGGTGGCCACAAAGAGGAGTTTTATAGAAATCCATTCAGGATTAGCTGAGGGTGGTGGGATGAGGGTGGGATAAGGGTGGGATCCTGGGGGGGATTTAGGGAACAGGGTTGGGGGTCCCACCAGCACTCCCTCCATCCAAAGGCAGCTCCTCCATCACTCCCGGATCACGAGGAGCCTGTGTATAAAACTCACATAGCAACTGTTGCCTAGGAGGGAATTTGGGACCAGCCCTTAATTTCAAACATTTATAAACCCCGGCTGGATAAGCTGCTGGGGGAATGGAAAGAGCTGGATCTGGCGGGAAGGGCTTGGGACCCCCTCCTTGGGATCCCGACCAGTTCAAGTGGGACATGGGCTTACTGGGATCGGGGGTGACCCCCCCAAATGCTGCCTCAGCCCTCTTGGCACACTCTGATCCGACCTGGGAACACGGTGACCCCTCTGGCTTATCCCGGAGCTTCCACAAACCCTTCTCTCCCTGCGGGGTCAAGTTCATCCCCAAATTAATCTGCAGAGAGGGAATCAGAGGAGAAGGAGAGGAAAAGAAGCCATCATGGAGAGGGATATTAGTGGGTTACAGGGGCCAAATTCCTGGAGCCGAGGTGCCACCACACGCCCAAGCCTGGCATCACCTGGTGATCCTGGTGGATATACCAGCAGGAATCTGGCTGGGGGTGTTCCCCGGGGGGTGTTCCAGCCCTTCCCGGTGGAAACATGGATCCCTCAGCTGTGTTCCCAGGTTGGGGGAGAGATTCCAGTGCCGTCCCTGCGTCCAGGGGGGGTTCCAGCCCTTCCCGGTGGGAATGCACATCCATCAGCCGTGTCCCCAGGCCGGGGGGGCCATTCCAGCCCCCCGACTGCTGCCGCCCTCAGCAGGACTTCAATGGCTCGTTTTCCAGGCAATTAGCGCCTGGTTAATTAAAGAACCGGAGCCGCTCGGAGCTCCCGGAGCGTCCCCAGCCCTGGGGCGCGGTGTGGGGTATCCGCGCCGCTTGGAATGCTTGGAACAGGAATGCCACGGGGCGGGTGGGTGCAGGGGGAGTACGGGGAGCTGCGCGGCACCGCAGCGTCAGCCCCGGGAGGGGGTGACAAGGTGACAACGCGGCGCTTGTTTACACCGCCGCTGTCTCTCCTTCCATAAATTTCCCAGGCTGCCAGCGCAGATCCAACCGGGAGCAGGGAGACGGCCGGGTGGGACTGGGGGGTCCACACCCCCAAATCCCAAATCCCACATCCCACCTGCCCTTCGCCGGTCCTGCCTCGTCCCACGGGCACAGCGAGGGGGGTGTCCATGAGACGGAGATCCCACGTCCCCCTCCAAGGGGTTGGGTCTCCCTGTCCCGTCCCACGTGCTGGAAGAGCACCGCGGAGGCTGGGAAGGGGGTGGAACATCCCTGCGGCTCTTTCATCAGGATTCAATGCCACTTGACGGGATATAATTCCACTTTTCCAGCCGGTTATCGATGAGGGGATTACCTGCCTCGCTAATGCCGAGGCTCTCCAGTGGCGGATTTGTGTGGAGCTGCGGGAGCAGGAGCCGGCTGTGCGGGGGGAGAGGCTCCCTGTTCCAGGGGGAGACGGTTCTGGATGCAGGGAGAGGGTCCCTGTGCTGAGACGGTCCCTGTGCCAGGAAAGAGGGTCACGGTGCCACTGGAAGAGGGTCCTGGATGCATGGAGAGGGTCTCCACGGTGGATCCCTTCCCACACACACCTCTTGGCCAAGCAGGAGACCCTCCCACGCCCCCGTGCCCACACCCTGCACCCTGGAGTGGGAGACGGGGGATATTTGGGAGCCGGGGATGGTGGCTGTGATCCCAGCCTGCTGCCACGTGCCCGTCCTCCTTTATCCGCCGCTCCCACAGGTTCGGGATTAGCTGCCTCTGGAGCAGGAGCAAGCTCCGGCCTTTGTGGGTGTGAGGCCTTTGTGGGTGTGAGGAAACACTTCAAACCCGACCCCGGCACAAGGAGAGGCGCCGAGATCCAAGAGGGATTAGCCCTCCGGAGCGGTGTGTAAGCCAGAGATCCACCCAGAGGAGATGAGAGCCGCCGATGCCGATGGATCGGGAACGTGCCGGGGTGGTGGGAGGGGGGCTGTGGCACGGCTGGGCACCCCTGTGCTGACAGCACGGGCTGGGGACACCCAGGGGGGTCCCAGCCACGCCCAGATCCTCCTCCTGGAGCTCCGGCCTCGACTCAGTGGCTTTGAGCATCCTGGTGGCCCTGGGCACCTTGGTGACCTTGGGAATCTTGGTGGCTTTGGGAGCCTTGGCAGTCCTGGGCACCTTGGTAGCTTTGGGAATTTTGGTGGCTCTGAGCATCTCTGTGGCCCTGTGCATCCAATGGCTTTGGGTTTGTGTGGCCCTGGGCAACTTGGTGACCCTGAGCATCTCGGGGGCTTTGAGCACCCCAGTGTCCCTGAGCATCCCACTGTCCCTGAGCATCCCAGTGTCCCTCTGCATCCCAGTGTCCCTCTGCATCCCAGTGTCCCTGAGCATCCCAGTGTCCCTGTGCATCCCAGTGTCCCTCTGCATCCCAGTGTCCCTGTGCATCCCAATCTCCCTGTACATCCCAGTGTCCCTGAGCATCCCAGTGTCCCTCTGCATCCCAGTGTCCCTCTGCATCCCAGTGTCCCTGTACATCCCAGTGTCCCTGTACATCCCAGTGTCCCTGAGCATCCCAGTGCCCCTGTGCATCCCAGTGTCCCCGTGCATCCCAGTGTCCCTCTGCATCCCAGTGTCCCTGTGCATCCCAGTGTCCCTGTACATCCCAGTGTCCCTGAGCATCCCAGTGTCCCTGAGCATCCCAGTGTCCCTGTACATCCCAGTGTCCCTCTGCATCCCAGTGTCCCTGTACATCCCAGTGTCCCTGAGCATCCCAGTGTCCTTCTGCATCCCAGTGTCCCTGAGCATCCCAGTGTCCCTGTGCATCCCAGTGTCCCTGTACATCCCAGTGTCCCTGTGTATCCCGGTGTCCCTCTGCATCCCGGTGTCCCTGTGCATCCCAGTGTCCCTCTGCATCCCAGTGTCCCTGTACATCCCAGTGTCCCTGTGCACCCCAGTGTCCCTGTTCTCTCAGTGGCCCCATGCACACTCCTCTCCAGCATGGTGAGACCCTCACAATCCAAGACATCTGCGGCCATTTCCCTGCCCTGATTCCCTGTGTCCCTGTGCCCATCCCAGCATCCAGCCCCATCCAAGGGATGCCCCATGGCCCCCAACCAAAGCCCATGGCCCCGGAGCAGTGCCAGGAGAGCAAAACCCCCTCCAGGGGCATCCAGGGAGGGATCCCGACTGAAAGCTCCTGCACAGCATGGAGAGGCTGGAAAACACCTTCATGGAGAGACAAAGGCTTTGGATGAGCAGTGGGAAAAAGCTGCAGCACCAGGGCTGGAACCGACCTCTCCACAGGTGTCCCATCGGGATGTCCCTGCCTGGGCCCTCAGGGCCGTGCTTTTGGGTGCAGATCCCAGAATTCCCAGGTTCTATGGATAGAACATCTCCCTGGCAGCTTCTCGATATCCCAGCCCCACCCTCCCATGTCCAGTGGTGAAATCCATCGACGCAAAGTCCCCTGGGGAGGGAATCAAAGCCGTGGGAGCCTCCCCAGCCCCGGCTCCCGCTGAGCTCCCTGGAAGCGGCGATCAAAGCCGGCAGCTCCACAAGGAAAAACGTCTCCATGTGCCAAGCTGCTGCCACACGGGCATCCAGCCCTGCCAAACCGGCAGCGGAAACACGTTCCCGGGAAAAGGGGAGTGGGAGAAGGTGCCAAGAGAGCGGCACATCCCCCCCTCCCAACGTTTCGCCAGGGTCGGGATGCGCCGCTGAGCCCGGACGGGGGCACTGGGAGCAGGATGGTGGATGGGAAGGGATCCTGCCTGGATCGGCATCCCCTCGTGCCGCTGGGATCGAGGGCCACGAGACTGGCAATGAGGGCCATGAGACTGGGAATGAGGTGGCCACGAGGCTGGGAATGAGGTGGCCACGAGGCCGATATGAGGTGGCCACGTTGTCACGCCGGGGCTTCCCAGATGCCATTTTCCTGGCACCAGGCCATTAATTCCTCCTCTTCTCATCCTCCCACTCATTTGCTCGATATTTCCCAAACCTCTTATTTTTAGGATGCAGCTGAAAAGCTGTGAATTTGCAGCTTTCGCTCCTGTGCAGGATCCCGGGAGTGAGGAGGGTGGGCACGGGGCAGGATCCCGGTGGGAACAACAGGCAGGTGGAATCCAAGCCCTCGGCGCAGGTAGAGGGAGAAGGGATGGACACAGAGTGGCTGAGGCACATGAAAAACCCAAAGGGAGGAGAGGCTTTGTTGCCACCCCTGGAAACAGCCTGATGGGCATTTTGGGAATGTTTTGATCCAGGCTCAGTGAAGGGCTGGGACAGCTGGGTCTGGACGTGGCACCTGCCCAGATGCTCCCAGGGGCTCTGTGGACATGAGGGATCATCAGGAGCCCCACGGCCATCCCGCTGTCCCAGCAGGATCCCGGGATGAGGCTCCGGGAGAGGAGCGGCGTCCCAGGGTGAGAGGGGCGGGCACGCCCGTCTGCTCTCCATCTGTGCGTCTGTCTGTCTATCCGTGCGTCCCCCTCTCCGACACATCCATCAATCTCGGCATCCATCCGTCCCTCGTACACATCTGTTCTCCATCCAGCCATCTGGCCATCCCCCGGAGCTGTCAATCCCTCCGGCTCTGCCTCCCCCACGCCGAGCTGCCGGGCCCGGGGGGCTTCACTCGGCAGAGCCCACCAGCACCATTCCCGGTCCACGGGGAGCACCGGCCCAGAACACCGGGAACACCGGCCCAGAACACTGGGAACACCAGCCCAAAACACCAGGAACACCGGCCTAAAACACTGGGAACACCGGCCTAAAACACCAGGAACACCGGCCCAGAACACCGGGAATATCAGCCCAGAACACCGGGAACACCAGCCCAGAACACCGGGAACACCGGCCCAGAACACCGGGAACACTGGCCTAAAACACCGGGAACACCAGCCCAGAACACCGGGAACACCGGCCCAGAACACCGCGCTGCTCCATCTGCGTGGCATCACGTTCCCTATCCCAACCTGCTGATGGACAGGGATTGTTCCCTCTGGCTCTGGTGCCACCTGTCCCCCCTCCACGGCCACCGCAGGCAGGAAGTGGGGATGGAGGGGGAATCTGGCAAGGGAATGTGCTCCTTTCCCGGAGCTGGGCTATTTTTGGCTGAGGATTTCCGGAGAGAGCCGTGTGGTTTCTCTGCCTCTCGGTCCCCACTGTGTCCCTCTTCCCGAGGAGCACCCGGACCCCCAAGCCCCTTCTGCTCCCATGGTTTCCATCCACCGCCTTCCCCATTCCAATCCCTGCTCCCAACAGGATGCCGCTCTTCCCTCGGTGAGGCTGGTGCTCCGTGTAATCCCTGCCCCCGAATGAGCCGTGGAGCCCCCAGGAATCTGGGGCTGGATGCGCCTCCAGCTCCACTTTTCCAGGCACAGAATGGTGTCCTGGCTCCGGCAGCGGGCACGGAGGAGCAGGCTGGGCTCTCATCCCGAGTGGCACTGCCAGCTCCGCGCCGTCACCACTTAGCCTCCCGCCCCTGGGCTCTCCATCATTCCCGAGCCCTTCGGGTGACAGCGGGAGAGAGGGAAGGCAGAGAGCCAGAGGCTCCCGGGGGACAGGAGGGAGCAGCCTCCGTGCAGCCCATCCCAATCCCATTGGATCCCTGCCTGCTTCCCAGTTCCAATTCCCTCCAGGGAAGTGCCCCCCAGTTATGTCATGTGGGATCCATCTGGGACCGTGGGGACAGAATTCCCGCAGGGAGCTCAGTGATGGGGGGATGCCACAGCCCCCAAATCAGGGAGCTGGCAGTGCTGGGGGAGGAAGAGGAAGGTTGGAAGGGAACACATGGAAAGATGGAGAAGTGCAGCTCAGGGGGAGGAGAGAGGAGGAAGAGGAAGGGAATGAAGGGCCAAGGAAGGCTCCAGAGGGAGGCCTGGGGACACAGGGGTGGGAAGGTGCCTGGGGGAGGTGGAGCTGGTGGAAAACCTCAAGCAGAGCCTGATGCCAGGGCTGCATCCTCCAGGGATACACAGGGATGGTCATCCATGGGGAGGAAGGATAGTCATCCAGGTGGGGCTAGTGGAAAACCTCCAGCAGAGCCTGATCCCGGGCCTGCATCCTCCAGGAATACACGGGGATGGTCGTCTGTGGGGAGCAGGGGTGGTCATCCATGGGGAGAGGAGATGGTCATCCATGGGAAGCAGGGATGGTCATCCATGGGGGAGTGGGGACAGGACACATCACCCCCTGCAGCCACCAGTGTCCCACAGGCCCATCCAGAGGGGTCACACCTCTTTCCATGGATACCCGGAGACCCCAGGGTGCATTCTGACGCCGTGCCCCCCTGGGAAGGCCGGGATCTGGGAAGCTGTTCCGTGCCATCCCTCGGCCACCGCGCCGGCTCCGCATCCGCCGGCACGACCGGCCGCTTCCCTTCAAACCTCATTAACTCCCCCCAAGGTGACCCTCTCCCTCCCTCCCTCCCGCAGCCGGGAACACCGGGAAGGGTCGGGGTGCCGGGAGGGCCCCCCGAGCTCCCGGGAGGGCTCGGAGCATCCCTGTGCCACGGCCAGGCTGGCACCCCAGGGATGTGGGACGTTCCCCCTGGCACCTCCCAGCCCGCTGCCCCCCAAGCCCGAGCTGGCCCCACGCACCCCCCCGAGCCCCCCGATGGCAGCGGGGGGATCCATCCCCCATCTCCACGCTGTCGCTCTGCTCGTTGTTCCCGCGCTCCGGCGGCTCTGCGGGAGCCCTTCCCTCCCCGAATCCATGTATAATGGATATCGTAGCCGAGCCCCCGGGGGCCGGGGGGTGGCAGCGATATTATCTGCATCTGTCTTCATTCCCCGCTCCCCCCCTCCCTTCCCAGGCAGGCGGAAAAGCCGCGAGATCAGGCGCTGGAAAAGCCGCCTCCAGCTCCTCTCCTGTTCCTTGGAATCGGGGAGAGGGGGGATCGGTGAGACCTCCCAGCCGGGCCGTGACCCACCCCCAGTCCTTGTTGTTCCCAAGCCGTGCACGGGGTCCTGGGACACGTCACTGTGTGGGATCCTACGGGTGCGGGGAGGATGAAAAGCTCGGAATTGGTGGGAAGGAAGGAATTCTGAGCTGCCCTGGGGGGCTCAGAATCTGCACGGACACCCCAGTGCCACGGAAAACGGGATGGAGCTGCCGGGGGGAACAAAGGGAGGGGATGAGGCCGCGGGGGATGCTCCGAACTGCTGGAGCAGAGGGGCTGGCAGGGAGGTGAAGCCCAAATCCCAGCAGGATGGGGCTCCGGGGGAGGACCTGGAGCTCCAGCGCCGTGCCCGTGCCGGGACGCGTGGCTGCAGCAGGTGCCTGGCTCCCGGCAGGGCCGGCCCTCCGCTCTTTGTCTGCCTTCCCGCCTGTCACGCTTCCTCATCATCCTCCCAGCCTCCCACCTCGGGGTGTTCCAGTTTGGAAGCCGGCTCTTATCCCAGCCCCGGGCATCGGGGATGTGATCCCAGAGCCGCACGAGCACGTAGAGCTCTCCATCCATCCATCCATCCATCACTCCATCCACCCATCCACCCATCCATCCATCCCCCGAGACGGCGCGGGGGGAAAACAGGCAGCTGCCTGGTTATTGATTCACCACCTCCAGCCGCCGCGCGGCTCTGCTCGGAATCATTCCAGCCGGGAAGGATGGGGACAGCGGGAGCAGGGCCCCCCGGCACCTGCTTGGAGCACTTGAGGTGCAGCCTCTCCCCCTCCAAGGGGAGAGTTGGTGCCAGCAGCGGGGACAGGGATGGACGGGGGGTCTGGCCTTGCAGGGGAGGGGAAGGAGCTTCCCGGTGTTCCCAAAGCCGGCGTGGGCGGCGAGGGGCACATTGTCCCTGTGGCACAGAGGGCACCTTTGTGGCCGCCCCAATCTCTCGGGCACGGCGCTCCCGACGCGGGGGACTGTCCCCCAGCAGCACAGCCCTCTGTGACCTCCCAGAAAATCTCCCCAGCTGGCGGGAGCCGCTTTGGGAAGTGCCTCGGTTCGGTCCTAATTCCCAACACCCCTCGCCAGCCCAGCCCAGACTCCCTCGGGCGTCTCCGACCCCAAAACCAGACACCCCCAGCAACACCTCCGAGTTCCACGTCCCCCCCCCACACCCCCTTTCCTCCTGGGCACCAAAGTTTCCCGAATTTCCCCATTGTGTCTTCTCCCCCCGCCATGAAACGCAGCCAGCGCTGGGGGTCACAGCCACCGTCCCCTCACGGTCACACGGAGCAGGGGACGAGGAGGACGAGGCTGGTGCCGCCTCGGGCAGGGATTTGGGGGCACAACAGGCGGGATGTGGCAAATCCCAAATCCCGCGGGGGTGTGAGCCACAGGCACCCTCCCAACCTCCACTGGTGGGGAACAAAGCCGGGACCCCCCCGGGCACTGCGGACACGGGCGATAAAATCCGGGAAAACCCGGGAAAGGGGGTCGGGTGCTGGCACAGGTGTGTGCACCCCCAGCCCCACCAGAGCCCCCCACGGCTCCAGGCGCCACGGCACAGCCACCGCCGCCGGTGACGTGGGAAAACTCCCACGTGACGGGAGCCCCAGCAGCCAGGGAGCACGGGATTTGGGGAGAGGGGACGTGGGTCTGTCCCCCCAAATCCCGCGGCTCAAAGCTCAGCCTCTGAAGCTTCCAGGCTGCCAAGAAGTGTCAGCGGTGGCACGGGCAGCCGTCGGTGTCCCGCTGGCCACCGATGGGGACGCGGGGCAGGGACGAGGGGGACGAACCGGGGGCAGGTGCGAAGTTTGGAGGGGGAGTAACCGGGAGCAAACGCCGGGCACGGGGAGGGAAGAGCGGCGCCGCCGGCGGGGACAGCCCGGCGGCCCCTCTCTGCCACCGACCCGCCGGGTGACCTTGGGCCGAGCCGAGCCGTGCCGCGCTCCGGGCATCCCTGCGGGGTCACGCGGCCGGAGCCGCTCCCGGCGGGAGCGCTGAGCCCGCGGCCGGGCGGGAAGTTGCCCTCGAAGGCAGCCCGGCCGGAGCCGCCGAGCGCCGGTGACGCTGTCACCCGCCGCGGGGGACGGTGCCCCGCGCTATCCCGAGCCGGCGGCTCCCGCAGGCCTGGCACCTGCAGCTCCCGCCCGCCGTCCCCGCTGTCCCCGCGGCCCCGCCACCGCAGGACACGCCGTCCTTCTGCCCGCTCCCCGGGCCCCGGGACACGGCCGGGGACGGCTGCCAGGCCCCGGGGATCCGCAGCGCTCCGGCAGCATCCCTGTGCCTCCACACCCCCCAAAACCTCCCCGCCGGCGTCCCAGATTTCCCGGTGCGGGGCCGCCCGGTGCTTTCGGAGCATGAGCTCAGCAAATCCGCGCCGGAGGAAGCCCCTTCCCCAGCCGCCCACCCCCGCGTGTCCCGGTGTCATTCCAGAGGCGCAGCAGGACGGGGATGGGGGACCCCGAGAAGGACGGAGGGGATGTGCTGATCCCTGGATGCCGGCACCCGGCGGGATTTGGGGCTCACCCGGGGGCCGGGGGGTTTGTTGGGGGTCTGGGGAGCGGGGTGCTGCCCCGGGTGTTGGGGGGTCCCCGGTGAGGGGTATCCGGGGCTCCAGCAGCTCTGCAGGATGAGGAGCAGAGGGATGGGCTGATCCCTGGGTGTTTGTCTGGATGTCGGCACCCGGCGGGATTTGGGGCTCACCCGGGGGGCAGGGGAGGGGGTGCAGCCCCCGGGGGGGGGGGGGCGTTCAGAGGTGATTTCCAGGGCTTCGGCAGCTCTGCAGGACGAGGATCGGAGGGATGAGCCGATGCCTGGATGCTATCTGGGTGCCGGCACCCAGCGGGGCTGAAGGCTCACCCCGGATTTTTCGGGGGGCCGGCGACTCCCCGGGGGGTGTCGCGATGTCGCCGGCCGGGGGGTGCCGGTGGCCCCGGCCCCTCCGCAGCGCGACCACGCCGGCGACAACGACTTTCTCCCCAAACTACCGAACTCACGGCGAGGCGCCCCGGAGGTGGGGGGGCACCGGGGCAGCGTCCCCCCTTCCCCCCCGCGCCGCGTGTCCCCCGCGTCCTGCGCGTCCCCGTCCCCCCATTGCCGGCTCCCCGCGGGGCTCACCTGCGCCGGCAGCCTCCGGGTGCAGGTACATGGTGGCGGGCGGCGGCGGGGCGCGGCGGGGCGGCGGGGCGGCGGCTGCCCGGTGCGGCGGGGCCGCGGCTCATCAGAC
>NW_020885072.1:155749-156695 GCF_003945725.1 Corapipo altera | reverse complement strand
GTGTGTGTGTGTGTGTGTGTGTGTGTGCGTGTGCGTGTGCGTGTGCGGCGCGGTCCTGCATCCACTTGCTGCTCGCTGCTGGCGGGATTGGAAACTGCAGCCGCCGGGAAAAGGGAGGAGGGAGGGGAGGGAGGGGGGATGCTCGCGGGGAGGGGGGACACGCGTGGGGTGGCCGCGGTGGCACCGCGCGGGGTGGGTCGGGGGGTGCGGGGGGTGCGGGAGGGGCGCGGGCGATCCCCCCGCGCGGAGGAGGCGCGCGGGGCGCGGAGGGACGGACGGACGGACGGACGGACGGACGGACGGACGCGCGCGCGGGGGGGGGGGAAAAAAGCGGAATTCCCGGGGAAGGTCGAGCGCGGCGGGGACCCCGCGGACACGCGTGGGGCCGCGCGCGGCCCTCGCCGCTGCCGCGCTCCGTCGGGATCCGGTCCGGGTTTTCCCGGGGCCGGGGCGCGGCGGGAGCTGCCCGGGAACTGCGCGCGCGGCGGGCGGCGGAAAACGCGGAGCGGAGCGCGCGGAGCGGGAGCGACGGCCCGAGGTGTTCCCCCCCCGCCGCCGAAAGGCCATTCCTGCCGAATTCCTGCTGCTCCCACCGTGGGGTGAGAGGGGGCGGGGGCGAGGGGGAACACTGCGTGACCTGGGCCTGGAGGTGCCCCCGCATGGAGGCGATGGAGCAGCGGAGGAGGATGGAGACAGCGGGATTTGCTCCTGGGATTGGGAGGTTGTGTCTGCTCCAGCCTCGTGATGGGGTGAAGGGGGCAGAGATACACCCCAGGGTGGGGTGGTGGGATCAGAGACACATCCCAGGATGGGGTGATGGGATCAGAGACCCATCCCGGGATGAGGTGAAGGGATCAGAGACCCATCCCAGGATGAGGTGAAGGGATCAGAGATGATCCCAGGATGGGGTGATGGGATCGGAGACGATCCCAGGATGGGGTGAAGG
>NW_020885072.1:154482-155739 GCF_003945725.1 Corapipo altera | reverse complement strand
TGATGGGATCGGAGACGATCCCAGGATGGGGTGAAGGGATCAGAGACCATCCCAGGACAGGGTGATGGGACTGGAACACTCCTGTCTGGTCCAGGACTAGTGGGAACCTCCAGAGGCAGACCCCAGCCTGGCCTTGTGGAATGGAACTGGGAGCAGTTGACCTTTAAAGGTCTCTTCCAACCCAAACTGTTGGGATGGGGTTTGGGATGGAATCTCTCTGGAGTCATACTGGAAAAATCCAAGAAACCACCACTGCTGTGGTTTGAAAGATCCTTCAGGGATTAAATCTCAATTTTCCTTGTCCCGAGGCTGGGTTTGGAGCAGGGAATGAGGCAAGAAATATCTGCTTGTAAAACCCCTGGACTGGCAGTGACTGGACTGAGGGATGGGGCTGAACTGGGGGCACCGGTGGCAGTTCCCAGTGCTGTGGAATCCCCAGGCTGGGGGTGCTGGCACCAGGGGATCAGAGACCCATTCTCCTGCCCCTCCTCGTAGCCCATGCCGGCGGCGCTCTCCTGGGAATGGAGCCCTCTCCATGTGTGCCAGCCACATCCCAGTTTGGAAAGCTGGCCAGGAATGCCGGTGCCCACGTGTGCCGGCTGCTGCCGCTCTCCGGGAGCCACGTGCCAGGAAAACTCCGGCACGTCCACCCAGGCGAAGCTCTTCCAGCGAGGGGGCCGGTGCCAGGCAGCTCCCAAGCTTCCCAAGGCTCCGGACGGGCCGGGAAGGAGCTCCCCCTCCCTGCTCCGGGGCCGGCAGAGCCTCCTCCCGCGGCCACGGAGTTTTATTTTGCTTCAGGACTGGTTTTTTTTTTTTTTGTGGGAAGCTGCTCATTAAGCCCTTGGCACCGGCCCTGGCTTTCACTCCGCTTCTCTCCGCTCGCTTCCCACACGCTCCGGCTCCAACATTCCCGTCCCCGCACGCACAGACATCCCGGCAGCTCCGTAACCTCCCGCTCCCACACAGCCGCTCCCGCCGGCACTTCCAGCGGGGCCAAGTGGGTGGGAAGCGCTGCTGACTCACGGGCCTGGCGCCTCGGGAAGGGCCACGCGGGAGCCTCCGGCACCGGCCCCGCTCCGGAGACTTTGCCCTGCCCGCCGGGAGGGAGGAACTGGGACCAAAACCGGTCCGAGCAGGCCCTTGGTCTGCAAATCCCTGAGTGACGTGAGCCCTGCCATCCCAAATTTCTGGGTACCCCAAATCCCTGGTGACCAAACCCCTGCCATTCCAAGCCTCTGCCATCCCAAATTTCTGGGT
>NW_020885072.1:134461-154472 GCF_003945725.1 Corapipo altera | reverse complement strand
CAAACCCCTGCCATTCCAAGCCTCTGCCATCCCAAATTTCTGGGTACTCCAAATCCCTGGTGACCAAACCCCTGCCATTCCAAGCCTCTGCCATCCCAAATTTCTAGGTACCACAAAGCCCTGGGTAATGGGAGCACTGCCATCCTAAACCCCTGGATAATCAACCTCCTCCAGGGTTTGGAATCCCTGGGCCTCTGTATCCCAAATCCCTGAGTAACTGAACCCTTGCCATCCCAACCTCTGGGTGCCCCAAATCCCTGGGCAACTGGACTTCTGTATCCCAAATGCCTGAGCAACTGGGGTATCCCAAATCCCCTGATACCCCAAATCCCTGGGAAAAAGGACCACTGCCATCCCAAATCCCTGGGTGCCTCCAAGCCTTTGATAACCAAACCCCTGCCATTCCAACCTCTGGGTTTGGAATCCCTGGGCAACTGGAACCCCATGCCATCCAAAATCCCTGGGAGCTGGAACCCCTGCCATCCCAAATTCCTGGGTGCTCCAAATCCCTGGATAATGAGACCACTGCCATCCAAAATCCCTGGGTACCTCCAATCCCTGGATAACCAAATGCCTGCCATTCCTAACTGCAGGTACTTCAAATCCCTGGGCAGTTGGGCCTCTGTATCCCAAATCCCAGAGCAGCTGGAACACCTGCCATCCCAAATCCCTGGGTGACAGGACCACTGCCATCCCAAATCCCTGGGTATTTCCAAGCCCTGGTGACAGAACCCTTGCCATCCCAACCTTCTGGGTATCCCAAATTCCTGGGCATCCCAACCCCTGCCATCTCAATCCCCCGAGCAACTGGACCCCTGCATTCCCAAATCCCTGGGTCCCCCAGACTCTGGGCTCCCTGAGTCCCTGCCATCCTAAAGGTCTGGATACCTGGAGTCCCTACATTCCCAAATCCCATTCCAGTGTGTTCCTTCTGCCCCAGCCACCGGGCAGGAAGATGCTCCCATGTTTCCGGGGTGTCTCCCAAGACTGGGATGCTCCTCCCTGCTCCCCAAAGCTTGACCCTGGAGCTATGGAGAACAGCTCCAGCGTCCCAGCATGGCTTGGGAACCCACAGCTCCTCAGTCCCACATCCCAGAGCTCCACCAGCTCATCCCAAAATTGTTTTTCCAGGATATGACCACTCAGGACTCCCTGGAAAAGGCACATTCTACCGCCAGGTTGGAATTTTCAACTCCTGGATGCTTTGGCTGCTCTGAAAAGTTTTCCACTCCTTTCTCCTGTTTTTCCCTTTTATTTTGGGAGAACATGGGTATTCCCTCTTCTCCCTGCCCACCCAGCAGGGAGAACCTTTCCTTTCCTGTTTTTTTCCCCTTGCTGGAGCCGTTTATCCAAATTAACCTCCGGGCTGAGGCCGAGCCTGGGGTAATTCCATGGAAAACGAGGACACTCTCGGAGCCTGACGGGAGCAATCACAAGGGGTTAGGAAGCAAAATATTCCCGAACTCGGGCACGGGCAGGCGGTGACCTGGAGCTTGTCGTGGCTAATGAAGGCGTTAATGAGCCGGCAGCTGCTCCCACGGCGCCGTATTCCCGAAAGCTCCGGAAGCGGCGCCGCGGGGCCGTGTTTGCCTTCTCTGGGCAAACACAACGCCGGGAAAACCGGTCCGGTGGCCGAGCGGGATCATCCCGGCTCGCCTGAAATCCCGGGAGAGCGCTGTGGGCCCGGGAGGCTCGGGAAGGGCAGAGGAGCTCCGGGGGGATGCTCATCCTTGGATGAATTATCCCGGTGGATAAATGCCGGACAAGCTCGCTGGCCCCTGTGGGAGCGGAGCAGCTGATCCGTGGTGGATCCACATGGAAGGCTGGGAATTCACCATTGGGAAGCGGGTAGTGCAGCAGACCCCCAGCCAGGGCTCTCCCTCTGGAATAATTATCCCGGTATTGTCCATGTGTTTTAATTCCAGAGGGAGCAGCCGTCATGTGGCACAGCTGCCCGGTGCCACCTTTTCCAGAGGCCTGGAGCGACATTCCCAGCGTGGCCAGTGCTCTTTGCCCTCTCCACATCCCCCTGTTATTTTATCCAGCCCTTTGGAGCTGCTGGAAGCAAGTTTTCCATTTCCAGAGCATCCCCGGGCCAAGGAGCAGGGGCTCCCAAAAAGGCAGATTTGGGAATGTCAGAACTTCCAAGCACAGCCTGAAGCCATCGGGGATCTGGAGGGTGAGCTGGGATGCTCCGGCACGGAGCTGGGATATCTCCCATCCGGCACCGGAGCTGTGCTCTGCATCCAAGGAATTTCTCCCAGGAGGAGAAATATTAAAAGGACAAAGCACTGGGACAAGAATCATGGATTATGTGGAATGCTGGAGATGGAGTGGCTGGAGAGACACAAGCCAGGGTGGCCACGGGGAATATCCCATAATCCCTCTCTTCCTGCTCCCTCATCCCTACTCCTTGCTGCCAGCTGATCCCAATCTGAGGTGTTTATATCCCACAGCTTCCCAATGCTCCTTGTATTTTCTGGGAGCGATTTGGGCTAAGGAATCCGCCTGGCAGAGCTCTCTGCTCTCCTGGAGATGGCAGGAGCACCAGGATAGTGCCCAGCTCCTCAGGGATGGCCAGCCTGGCTCTCGGAGCAGGCAGACAAGCTCCCGGCCCTCCGGGTGCCTGGAAATCTCCATGGAAAAGCCGGGAAAGGCAGCAGGTGGAGGCCGAAGGTCACAGAGTGGACTTTGCCCGCGGGAGCAGCTGTTCAGCAGTGGGGACTGGATCCGAGGCTGCTCCACAGGGCCTGGATCCTTCCTGCTGGCTCCGAGCCCACGGGAGCCAGGGACACCCCAGAGATCCAGGTCTGGGATCCTCGGATCCTGCCTCCCCAAAGTCCTGTGGAGAGAGGAGGGCCCGTCCTTCCCGGCAGCCCAAAGCCGGGTCCTTCTCCGCAGCCGGTTTGGGATCAGGTTTCGGATCGATGGATCTCTCGCTCCAGCCCTGACTCAGCAGGGCCCCACTCCCGGAGTCCCAGTGCCTTTGGATCCTCACTGGGAAGGCTGGAACCAGCCGGGAAGGGCTTTGGGGGCGATGGGAATGATGCGTGCTCCCACCGCCCGGAATGCCGGCCCCAGAGAATCTGGGAATGGTGGCAGCGGGTGCCTGCAGTGTTCCCACTCTCCGGGGGGACAACCCGGGAGCCCTTTCCCTCCTCCCGCCGCTTTCCCGGCCCTCCGGCGCTCGGATCATCTTTTTTTCATGAGCTCCGGCGGTCGATGCCCGGGAAAGGCCGGGCTGGGAGCGGGAGCTGCCCTTGGCCACTCAACCGCTGCCCTTCCTGCCCATCCCAAAGTGCTCCTGCGGCGCTGCCGGAGCGGAGCCGGGAGCTCTCAGCGCATCCCAGACCTTCGCTCGCCGCGTCCTGACGTCGGAGAATTTGCGGCCCCCGGCTCCGTGCGGGGCGGTGACCTCGATTAGCCGGGCAATTAGTGCAATTAGGCTCCCCCCGAGCTCCCAAAGAACCTCTCCGGGGTTTTTTTTTGGAGGCACTGGAAGGGCAGGTTCTGCCGGGTAATTGCACAATTAGGGACAAATGGTTCCTGCCACGGAGGGAGGGATGGATGGGCGGATGGATGGATGGATGGATGGATGGATGCATGGGGGGGGTGGGAGCACGTGGGGAGGGCTGGAGTGAGGCCATGTGGGATCAGGAGAAATCGGGAAAAGTAGTATAGAGATAGAAAAGGAAGGAGCTGCCCCAAAATCAGAGAGAGATTCCTGTTGCACTCATCACCCCGAGGAGCAGCTCCATGGATTTTTCCCACATGCAGGAATCCTTGTGGAACCACCACAGGCTCCCTGCGCCCCCCGGACACATTTTGGGATGAACTCTCCCTCCAAAGACTCAGGAGAGGCCAAGGAACCCTGGATTTTCCCTCTGGAAGCAGCAGCAGGGTGGGCAGGAGCAGCCTTGAGAAGGAAAAAGCTCTGAAGAAGATCCCAGCTGGAAAAATCCGAGTCCCGGGGTGATGCCAAGATGCAGCCATGCCCAATCTGCAATCCACCCCCATCCAATGGGCACCAAAACCTGGAACCCCAGGGAATACCCCACAGGATCCCATCAGCTCGAGCTGGGCAGGGAGACAGGAATATCCCAAAAAAGCTGTATCCAGCTGCAGAAAGGGCTCAGGGAAAGCCGTGGAGCGTGAAGGGAATTCCTGCCAGGCCAGAGGCGGAAAGGGGATGGCACTGGGCTGATGATCCATGGCCACATCCGCCTGTAATCCAAACATCTCCGCTCTGCCACAGGGGCCGGAGCAAAGTCCAGGATAACCCGTGTCCCTGCAAGGGCTGGAGCAGATCCTGGCAGGAAAACCCTCCGGCACCGGCCTGGGATGGATTCAGAAAGCCAGGATCTGTGGGGCAGGGAAAAGCTGGGAGAAGGAGGGCCTTCATCCCAGTTATGGGAAGAGCCAAGGTGAGAATTCACTGGACATTCCCAGCCTGGAGTGGAGGCACTAAAGGTTGGGAGAAGGGAATAATAGCCAGGGAACAATGTGGGATTATTGGGAACAGCCTGTGCCAAATCCCTCTAACAGCTCCCATGGATGGAGATGAGCCCTAAGGCCACTTCCAACTTCAACCATTCCAGGATTCCAGGATCTCCAGTTGCTTGGGAAAGGCCCGGTTTCTCAATGGAAACTGGAAGATCATGGAATTCAGGAATGGCTGGAGTTGGAAAGGGCCTTACAGCTCATCCAGTCCCACTCCCTGCCATGGGCAGAGACACCTTCCACTAATCCAGGTTGTTCAAAGCTCCACCCAGCCTGGCCAGGAACACTTCCAGGGATGGGGCAGCCACAGCTTCCCTGGGAAATCCATTCCAGCCCCTCACCACCCTCACAGGGAAGAATTTCTTCCCAATATCCCACCTAAATTGTCTTAATCCCATATCCTGCACTGCCAGGAGTCTGTGGCACTGAGGCATCCAGGGGCTCCTCATGCTCCAGGAATCCCTGGGAGCCCTCACAGCCTCCCTCATCCCAGGTGTGATCCCAAGGAGCCATTCCAGAGCCCTGGAGAGCTTGTCCCGGGATGGACACCCCCTGTCCAGCCTGCAGCAGATCCCAGATGGGATTGTGCCGCTGTGTCCCGAGTCTCCTGCTTCCTGCTGCTCCCCAGAGCAATGCTCTCCATCCTTGGACATGGAATTGCCATTCCCACAACTTCATAGGAGAGTGGAAGCTCCATCCCGCCCTCCCCGCCTGGGAGATACAACAATCCCAATCCCGTGTGATTCCATCACCGGAGCCTGCGGTGGAACGGGAGGGATTTGTGTCCTGCAGTGGGAATGGCGATGCTGGAAAAGGCCGGTTCTGCTCCACACCCACTTCCCGGTGCTCATCCCTCATCCCAGCCCACAGGCCATCCCAGGAATGTGGCGTGTTGGACAGGGAGAGCTCTGGCTCCGGCTCCGTGCCAGCTGCTGGCAGATGTTGGGATCATTAACTCCCTGCACGCTCCCAGCAGCCGGCGGCTCCGGCGTCACGCTCCACTGCCGCTCCCATCCCATTCCCGCGCTTCCCGAGGCTGGGAGCAGATGTCCGGCACAGTGCTCCACAAACTGCCTCGTTCCCGGCATGGAGAGCACCAGATGGGCTTCCCAATGCTCCAGTGCAGAGCGGGAAAGCAATTCCCGACCCGGCGGGGGAGCATCGGGATGATGGACCCGCTCCCGGCACCTCCTGCCCCCACCTGTTATTCCCGCATGGATATGGAGCCGTTCCCTGGCACGGGAGGCTGCCTGAATTCCCAAAAAGGATTTCGGAGGCAGCGGGATCGTGCCAGCGCTGCCGAGCACCTGCTGCCGTCCCCGGATGTGTGATCCTGGAGGGTATTTTGGGAATGGGCCTGGATGGGGATCTGCAGCTCCAGCAGTGCCTGTCGCTCTTCCCGGTTCCTCTCCAAGAGCTGGGAATGAGCAGGGGGGGCTCCCGGCATCCTGGAGATTCCAGAGCCATCCCTGTGGGTGGGGGTGTCCGTCACTGTCGTGGCAGGGGGCTCCGAGGGGAGTGGAAGAGGGATGGGATATGGGATATGGGATATGGGATATGGGATATGGGATATGGGATGGGGCAGGGGTGGGAATTGGGTGGGATGGGATAGGAACAGATGGAAATGGATGAGATGGGATAGGGAGGGATGAGGAAGAATGGGAAGGAATGAGAAAGGATGGGGTGGAGTGGGGATGGGAAGGAATGGGATAGGATGAAAAAAGAATGGGATGGGATGGGGACAGGATGAGAAAGAACAGGATGGAATGGGATGGGATATGGGGTGGAATGGAATGGAGGGGGAAGAATGGGATGAAATGGGATGTGGAAAAATGGTTTGGGATGGGATGGGATGGGATGGGATGGGATGGGATGTCCCAGTGCTACTCCGAGGAGCTCCAGGCAGGTTTCCCCATCCAGTGCCGATGTTTTGGGGTTCCAAGTGTGGATGAGCCCCCGCTCCCTCGTGTCCAGCAGGAACACATCCCAGAGCGGGTTATTCCCATGGGAAGGGCAGAGGGGGGCACTAAGGCCCTGCTGAGCTCCAGCGGGTCTCCCCATCCCTGGGAGCTGCGGGAAGGGGGCAGGAGAAGGCGCAGGAATCGGAGCCAGGAAAGGCTCTTCCGCCCCTTTTTCCATCCTGGTCCTGAGTCTCCCACCCCTCCGGAGCTGCCGTGGGCCCCATCCCGCTCCAGGGAACTCCTCCCTGTGTGACTCATCCCAGCGGGATCCCCCTCCTCAGCCGAGTGACGCAAATCCTCCCACCCCGATCCCGGAGCCAGATTTAGAATGGATTCATTAGAATGGATTCACCGGCGGAGCCAGGGACGATCTGACGCCTGTGGCCGCCACCGTGATCCCTGTGGGAATGGGGTGGGGATCCATCCCCTGGGGGGCTGGGATGGGTGTCCCCCCCTCCTCCCACCTGGCAGAGGTGGGCAGAGCACAGGGATTAACTCCTGGGATAGTGGGCCTGGATGGGAGCGGGAATGGGGGTGCCCATCTTGGAGCTGCTCCTGTGTGTCCCTTGGGCCAGCACTCCCAGAGGGAGTGTGATGGGATTTGGGACGGGATGGGATTTGGGATGGGCCACTATCCATGTGGGAGCCCCACGGGTGCAATGCAAGGCAGGAGCTGGAGCAGCTTCCCAAGGCCCCATCCTGAATCCAGCCCTTCCTGGCTGGTTTTCCACAGGATGGGAAGGGAGGAGATGTGAGTCCTGAGGTGGGAGATGGGGCTGGGAAGAGAATTCCCGGGATCCTGCAGCCTGGACCCCCTCCAGCATCCCTGGAATGGACTGAGAGGAATCAGGAGCATCAGGATGTGACGGGAGCATGAGGAATCCTGGGATGCACTGGGAGTATTGGGATTCCTGGGAGGAGAACTGGGGTGCACTGGGAGCACTGGGAGCACTGGAATGCTCCAGGAGTACCGGGAGCTCTGGGAATAGAGGGAGCACTGGGTTGCACTGGGAACATTAGGATCCCTGGGAGGACCAGGATGCACTGGGAACACTGGGATACACCAGGAGTATAGGGATCCCCGGGAGCACGGGGATGCTCCAGGAACACTGAGAGCCTTGGGAACAGAGGGAGCACTGGGAGCACAGGGATGCACTGGGAACAGAGGGAACACTTGGATGGGCTGGGAGAATGGGGGCGCAGGGGAAACATCGGGATCCTCGGGAGCACAGGGATGCTCAGGAGCACCTGGGAGCAGAGGGAGCCCCGGGATGCGGCCGTGCGGTCTGAAAGCTCCTCCTCGTGGCTCCCGGGGAGAACTACCGGGATCGGCCGCCGGGAGAGCCCCGGGATACACGGGAGAGAGTCCTGGGATACACAGGAGAGCGCCGGGGCACGGGACATGGAGCATCCCAGCATCCCGGGAAACACGGGGTGACGGGAACCCCGGGCCGGGCCGAGGCTCTCCCTGTCCCCGCAGCCTCCTGGGGTGGGACGGAGCCGCATCCCGGCTCACTTCCCACGGGAATGCCAGCAGCGGGAACCGCGCCGCACACAGAGCCACCAACCACCCCGAAAGAGCCTGGAGCCGCACCGGGATAGGGGAATTCTGGGAAAGCTTGATGTTAATGCGTGAAATGGGATTTGAGGCCACGGTCTTGGATCCGGGTGTGGGAGTGAGGAGGGAGCGGAAAATCACAGCAATTCCTTCATTTTTCCTTTTGCTGACACAGGTATTGAAAGGAAGAGGGAGAGAGAAGGAATGGGAACATCCAGGACCCTCAGGGCAGCTGCAGTCGCACTTCCAGAGCGCTGTGTCCCTTCCCATGGATTGCTCCAATGGATTGTTCCACATCCACTGTGTCCCCAACCCAGCCGTTTGCTGCTTCTCCATGGAAAATGTCCCAAAAGTGGTGGGAATATCCAGGAATCCCTCACTTCCAGACATCCCTGTGGCATGGGGGGCCAGCAAAAAGGGATTCCTGGATATTCCCATTACTTCAGAGACATTTCCCATGGAGAAGCAGCAACGTGCTGGGCTGGGGACACGATGGATTTGGAGCAATCCCTTGGAGCTTCCATGGGAAGGGACACGGCACTCTGGAAGCTCCAAGGGATTGTTCCAAATCCATCGTGTCCCCAGCCCAGCAGGTTGCTGTTTCTCTGTAGGAAATGTCCCTAAAATAACAGGAATATCCGGGAATCCCTCCCTTCCAGCCATCCCCGTGGCACTGGCAGACCCTGCTCCCAAGGGGGGACTGGCAGAGAGGGATTCCCGGGTATTCCCATTACTCCAGGGCCATCCAAACCCCGCTTATCCACAGGAAATGGCCCTTTGAAGCAGTGGGAATATCCAGGAATCCCTCTCTGCCGGTCCCCACAGAGGGCCTGGCAGTGCCACAGGGATTTAGGAAAGCAGGGAACAGGAGTGGGATTGGGGTTATTTTGGGAGCCTGTGGTGGGGTTACACTTCCTTCTTCCCCCTTCCCGCCTGATCCAGGTGGGATGTGCTGCCGATGGGACCATTCCCTGCTCTCCAGCCCCCCTTCCCACCTCGCCGTGCCCTCCAGCCGGAGCTCCACAAGGAAAAATCGATCCCTGGCTTCCAAAAAAAGCAGCTGCCGGTGGCTTTTTATAGCAGCCCGTCCCATTTGCATCCTCCTCCCCTCCCGGCCCAGGGACCCGACCTCTGGCTAAATTAGCTGCATCTTCCCGAGGGATACGGGCTGGAAAAAGCAGGAAGAGAGGCCGGCTGTGCTGGAATATTCCATGGCAGCCACCCCATCCATGGCTCCTCACTCCCCGTGGGCCCCACAGCGATGGATTTGTCCCAGTCCTGGAGCACGGCTGGGATCCGGCAATGCCAGCCCCTCTTTCCCCTGGGATCACTTCCCAGAGGGAAAAGGGGGTGTGGGAAAAAGCAGGAGCAGGGTGCCCTTATCCTGCTCCTCGGGAAGCAGGATGAAACCCTGGGATGGGGAGGAGCTGAGCCTCTTTCCCTGCAGAACTCCTGCTCGGATCCCAGGGATTACGGAGGTGCTGAGGCACGGGAGCAGAGCACATGGAATATTTAGGTCACAGTAAATGAGCTCCCTCATTAGTGCCTCTGGATCTGCTCCTATGCGGGGCCGGGGCTGGAAAATCGGTCTCTGCCTTCCCAGGAAGAGGATTTGGAAAGCCCTGGGTGGAGGGAAGGGCTGATTATTCCCAGGAGATCCAGGAGGTGGAAACACTGGTGTTGCCAGGGATGGACGGACACACAGGGGACGGCGGGAAGCAGAGCTCCCACATCCTGAAATCACCTTTAATTCCAGAGATTTTTAGGCTTTGCCCTTTGTAAAAGATTTTCCCGGGATTCTCCCCCCTGCCCCATCCCAGGTGCTGCCCGTCAGCCCCACACCTGGAGCAGGGAGGGGTGGGATAAAAGGGGGAGGAGGGAAGGGCGGGGTCCCTTGGGAAGCTTCTGGGAGCACCTCCCTGTGCCAGTGGGGATGGATCCAGCCTGGGATTCTGGGGCTGCTGGAAGTGCATTGGAAGGTGAGTTTCCTCCTGGAGCATGTTTGGAATGCTGTGGATGGAGCAGGATTTTTCCTCCACCTTCTTCCCACGTGATTTTTTTTCCCCTGGCCCGGGCAGCAGGGGGAGGGAGGGGATTTCCCCCCTCTGTTCCACCTGGAATTCTGTATCCTCAGGATAAGAAGGGTGTGGAGCTGCTGGAGCAAGTCCAGAGGAGGACATGGAGATTCCCAGGGGGCTGGGGGTGCCCAGCCCGGGGAAGAGAAGGCTCCAGGGAAACCTTAGAGCCCCTTCCAGTGCCTAAAGCAGCTCCAGGAGAGCTGGAGAGGGACTGGAAAAGCACCTAAGTGCCAGGACAATGGGAATGGCTTCCCACTCCCAGAGGGTCGTTTAAATGGGATATTGGGACAGAATTCCTCCCTGTGAGGGTGGGGAGGCCCTGAAATGGATTTCCCAGGGAAGCTGTGGCTGCCCCATCCCTGGAGGTGTCCAAGGCCAGGTTGGAGCAACCTGGGAGAGTGGGAGGTGTTGGGATTGGAACTGGATGGGCTTTGAGGGCCCTTCCCACCCAAACCACTCCAGGATTCCCTGACTCTGGGAGGATTTCGGGTGCTCGTGGCCATGAGGACACACCCCTGGGATCCCAGTGGGCCTCTGGCAAGGGAAAACAGTGGGATGGCAGAGCCAGGGATGCTCCCTCACAGCGGGGAGGAGCACTGGGAATTTCTGGCTGCTCCGGAGCACGACTGGCAGCGGGAGAACTCCTGAGGATGAGTCAGTGTCCCTGAAATCCAGGCAGGAAACGTTTCAAGGAGAGACTCGGCGGCTGTGTCCGTGCTGTGAATCCCAGAGCTGGTGGAATCTCTGCTGCAGGAATCCTGGAATGGGTTGGGTTGGAAGGGATCTTAAATACCATCTCATTCCACCCCGGAAAAGAATTCCTTGGCTTCCAGCGGCTGCAGAGGAAAGCACAGGAGGCAGCTGACTGATCCCAACAACTGGCTGTACTGGCAGAAAATTGGGAATGATTCTTCCCGAGGTAATAGGGAGCAGGGAATAGGAAATGGCCACATGTGGGAGTCTCTGAATTCCAGCGTTGTGGAATGCAGGGAATACAGAAGAGCGGCAGGAGATGATCCAGAACATAAATCAAACCTGAAATGTAGGGAGGAGAATCCTGAAGTTGAGGTGAAAGGGATCAGGGATCACAAAAGAGGGATTGGGAGAGCTGGAGGCCTCCTCCCTGCCCAAGGGGAGCGGGAAAAATCCAGGGACAAACTGTTTGGAAAAGAGGATGGAGCATAATGTGCTTCTCCTAAAGGTATCCCTGCACTCCAGACTGGTTTGGGTTGGAAGGGGCATTAAAGCTGATCCCATTCCAATCCCAAACCCCTCTGCTATCCCAGGTTGCTCCAAGCCCTTTTCCAACCTGGCCTGGGACACCTCCAGGGATGGGGCAGCTGCAGCTTCCCTGGGAAACCCATTCCAGGGAAGGAGTTCTTCCCAACATCCCGTCTCGATCCGCCCTCTTTCAGTTCCGAATCATTCCCAGCTGCCCTTCAGCCGCTCCGTGCCTCGGGAATGCCTGGAGCAGGGCCGTGCTCGGGAAGCAGCGGCTCCGTGTAATTGGTGTCGCCGGGAGCAGCCGAGGCTTTTGGGATGAGTAATTCCAGCAGTTTCATTTGGCAAACTGGGCTCTCCAGGCCTTGCCAGGCTCATTTGCAGGACGAGCCCGTCGCAGCCGGAGTCGCTGTGCCGGAATCCGGGCAGCTGGAATGTCAGCGTGTCCCTGGCTCTGTGCCCGCCAGGGGTGGACACGGCACAAATCCTAGGCCCTCTTCCCAAAAAAAAGGGGGGATTTCCTGTCTGAGGTGCCTGTTAGCACCTGGCAGAAGGGAGGGAGCGTGTGGAATTCCTCGTGGATGCAGAGGAAAGCAAAAAGTTTGGGACAAGATCCTTATTTTTCGTGGGGTGTGTGTTTATTTTGGGGGGTGTCCTTGGAATCCTGGCGGCTGTGGGGTGAGAGGAGAGGCCTCATCCCAAAGATTGGAGTCTCTCTGTGCTTGGACAAGCTCTGCCTGCTCCTGGACATCCATGAGTGGGATCATCCAGGCTCTCCTGAAATAATTCCCTTGATTTTTAAGGCAGTTTTCCGGTCAGGAGAGGGGCTGTGTCAGTGGCCTGGGATGGAGGTGGTTTTGGCTGGACTTGGAGCGGATGGAAAAGAGGAGAGAGGGGGGAAGCCCTGGGAAAACTGCCTGTTGCTCTGAGGGATGGGGGGAAGATGTGCTTGGACAGCTAGGAAGGGACAAGCCGGAGTGGGAACAGCCCCTGGAATGGGAGCCCTGCTGATATATTCCTATTTTCTCCAAGGGATCCTGTGTCTCCTTGGCTCCTCCGAGCGTCTCTTGGTTTGTGTGGGTTTCTCTCAGCAGCAGCCCTGGGAGTTTGGCACCGAATGTGGGAGCTGCTGATCCGTGGGGCTCCTTGGAATGTGGCTCCAAGAGGGAGCTGCCCACACAGCCCATGGAAGGGGCTGGCACTCCCACTTCTCCTCCTCTTCTTCCCTCTCTGGGAATCCAAAGGAAATCCAGAGGGTGATGGTGGCATGTCCTGTGTCCTTCTGTCCTTTTGGTTCCCAGAGAAGCTGCCCCATCCCTGGAAGTGTTCAAATCCAGGTTGGACAAGGCTTGGAGCAACCTGGCCTAGTGGAAGGTGTCCCTGCCCATGGCAGGAGCTGGAATTCCAGGATCTTTAAGGTCCCTTTCAACCCAGCCCATTGTGGGAGTCCAGGATATGAAATCCAGGGATGTTTTCCATCCTGCTGGCTGCTCCTGGCACAGGGATGTGGAGGTGCTCCGTGGCTGGAGCAAATTCCTCCTCCTCCCCACGGCAGCAGGAGCAGAGCAATCCTGGGAAGTGATCCTGGTCCTGCTGCTCAGGAATTCCTCCAGGTTGTGTGGGATGTGGGATTGCTGGGAACGAGCCTGCTGAGGGTTCCCTGTGGGGTCTTGGGCACTGAAATTCCAGGATCTGCAGCTCCAAGAGGGGTGATTCCAAGTCCAGGAGGTTCCTGGCGTCGGTTGGGATGGTGGAGTTACAATGGCTGCTTCCAGAACTCTCCCTTCAGAGAATCCTGGAATGGTTTGGGTTGGAAAAGACTTTACATCCCACCCAGTTCCACCCCCTGCCATGGGCAGGGACACCTCCCACTGTCCCAGCTTGCTCCAACCTGGCCTTGAACACTTCCAGGGATGGGGCAGCCACAGCTTCCCTGGGAAATCCATTCTGGGGCCTCACCACCCTCAGGGGGAAGAATTCCTCCCCGATATCCCATCTAGCTCCCCTCTGGCAGTGGGAAGCCATTCCCTTTGTCCTGTTGCTCTAGGCCCTTGTCCAAAGTCCCTCTCCAGCTCTCTTGGAGCCCTTTTAGGTCCCTCCTTCCCAAATCCCTCTGGATTTTGCCCTGTGGTGGTGCCTGGGGCCAGTCCGAGGTGGGCAGATATTCCCTAAACCCACAGCTCTTCCCACTGCACCTCTCATCCCTCAAATCCCATCCACAGTGCTGCCTGTCTCTGCTTCCAAGGGTTTTTATTTCCCTCTTTTCTCTCCTGCTCTCAGAGCCTTGTTTGTGGCCGTCAGGGTTTGACAGGCTCTTGGCACCTCTCCCGCCCGCAGGGAATGACAGGGAGCAGCAATTCCCACCCCCTCCCTGCCTTTCCCCGGCCCTGCCGCCACCCTGGTCTCGCAGGGAGCCTTTTTTTGGGAGGCAGCAAAGCCCTGGCAGAGGGATGGCAGCGGGAGCCGAGAGGCTCAGATGGTTCGAAATGTCAGGGAGAGGTGGAAACGTATCCCGGAGACGGCGCGGCCGCGGCGCCGGGAATTCGCAGCCGGGCGCCGCTCCAAAGCTTTTCCCTCTCTCCCGGCTGTGACTTTGTCCCGGGGACTCACCCAGGGATGATGTCCATGGCCTCTGGAGAAGGGGAGCGGGAGGAAAGGCCGGGAGGGGGGGAATTCTTGATGGGCAGAAGCGCAAATGCGTCTTGGCTCCCGCTGCCTCCGTGACCTTTTCCGCTCCGACGTGATCCATCCCGACACTCAGGGGCGGAGGGAAGGGGGGAATCGGTCACCTCCCGGCTTTTGCCAGCCCGCCACCTCCCAGAAAAAGAGTTTGGAGTCGCCGGGAGCCTCAAGTGCCCGGTTCCAGCCATCTGTCCTGATTCCCTCGGCAGCCGCTCGTGCTGCGCTCCCTCGGGAAGCGGCTGAGGCGGATCCCGCCTGTCAGACCCTCTCCCGCTTCCCTTTTTCCCTGCCTCTGGCTCTCTGGATCCTCCCTGTCACCGTGGCACAGAGTCCTGACTGTGGAGCACGCTGCCCTCCCACACCGGGAGTTCTCGGATAGGGGGTGTTTGCTCACATTCCTGCTGCCTTTTTCTTTCCAGCCTCATCTTTTCCAATTCCTTCTCCTTCACAGAATCCTTCAGGCTGGAAAAGCACTCCCAGGTCATTGATTCCAACCCTTAACCCAGCTCTGCCACCACTGATCCATCTCCAAGTGCCACATCCATCTCTGAAACCCCTCAGGGATGGGCACTCCACCACTGGAGCCTGTTCCAACCCTTTCCATGAAGGAATTTCCACCGATATCCAACCTTAAGGCTCAGCTTAAGGTAATTTCTTCTTTTCTGGGAAAATCCAGACCCCCACCTGGTTCCAACCTCTTTCCAGGGAATTGTGGAGAGTGGGAAGGTCCCGTCGTCCCCCCCCCCAACCCCCCCCTTTTCCCGGTTAATGTAAAATTTCCTGCTACATTTTATGGGTTTGTCCAAAAGGGAGCTGCTCTCTGCAAGGGAAAACTGGGAAATTCCTCACAGGATAATTACTCCAGGTTATTGCTCTTCAAGGCAGCCTCTGCTTTGCTCTGAGGTCCCTCTCCCCTCTTCCTGCTGGGATGTGATCTCGACCCCTGTGCCAGGGCTTTGCAGAGGAGCTGGGGTTAAGTAGTGCCAGGATTTAGGATCTCAATGGGAAGCAGAGTCTCCAGGCAGGAGCAGAGCCTCCCCCTCTGGCACTTCAGAGCTGGGATGGAGCCAAGTGGGTCAGGAAAGGCTTTGAGGTCCGAGGGAAGAGGGGAATGGCCCTGGAGCCTGGTGGGAGGAGTGGGAATGGAGCCAGGAGCAGGAATCCTTCATTGAAACCCTCTGGTTCGTGCAGCTGCCTCCAGAGGCAGGAGCAGGATCCCGAGGAAGCAGGAAAAGGGAAGGATTTGACCTAATGGAATTATCCAAGTGGCTCCAGCTGCTGCTCCCTGATTGCATCCGGAGCTGTGCTCCATGGGGAACGGCATCCTCCGGCCCCTCGGTGGTGCCTGCATCCAGCAGCAACATTCCAGGTTTCCTCGGGAGCCTGGGAGGGGCAGAGGGCTCGGAACTCTGACCCTGCTTCCCTGGAGCACCGGCAGGCACAGCACTGTAAAATTCCCAATCCTGCCACGTTCCCATCATGGGAAGCCGCTGAAAATCGGGAAGTGGCTCATCCTCGGGCTGAATTCCCGTGGTTTGCTGCCTGGGCCGGGGAAGTTGTGCCAGCGCCACCCGAGCAAATCCCACGGAGCCCTGGGAAAAGGCCAGTTCTGCCTGTGGGGGGTGAGCTCATCCCACATCCCCTCAAATCCTGATTCATCCCTGGGCTGGAGCTCTCCTTCCAGAGGAGGCTGGAGCCCAGGGCATTGGAGAGGCGGACGGGGAGGAGGGATAAACACCGAGGAATCCTGGCGGGGGTGAAGGAGATCAGGAAACCGCCCCGTTGTCCCTGGGATTAGGGAGGGCTGGGCTGGAGCCGGGATCAAACAGCCCCCCGTGACTCAGGGGAGCCCGTGGGATGGCAATTCCTCCCCCGGAGCCTCTGGGATTCATTTCCAGGCTGGTTTGTTGTTTTGTTTTTTTTTTCCCCACCAGGCAAATTTCAGCTGAGGAAAGAGGAGTTTGTCCCACTGCTTTATCCGCTCTTATTTCCCGGCCACCTGGAGCTGCCGGGCAGGAAGATTCCCTGGATTTTGCTGGGCCCGGTGAGAAATCCCAGTGAATTGTTATTTAACGTTCCTGTGCCGTGGCCATGGCTCTTTCCCAGGGAGAAATTTCTGGGCTGAGGAGTCACAGCTTGGATAAGGCTGGATAATGTCCTTGGGAAGGGGGGAAGTGCTGGCAGGATTGATTGGAGCCTTGGCTCCCAGAGTTAAATCTGGCACAAATTGAGCAAAGCAGCTGGAAAGAGGAGTTTGTGCTTGGAATCCTGAGGAGCGAGGGCTGTGCTGAATTCCCGGGTGCAGCCTGGGGGAGAAACCCTTTCCAGGCTTTTCTGTGGAGTCCAAGAAATCCGTGTGTGTTTACTACATGCCAAAAGCGTGGGAACCTTGGAAAAGGGAAGGATCCTGCAAGGAAAGAGGCTTTGTGGCTGGAAAAGGGCTCTCAGTCGGTTCCTGAGTGGAGGCTCTGGTTGCTCCATCCCTGGAAGTGCTCCAGGACAGGTTGGATGGGGTTTGGAGCAACCTGGGATAGTGGAAGGTGTCCCTGGATGGGATTTAAGCCCTTTCCAACCCAGCCCATCCCAGGATTTTATGCCTGATGTCCTCGTGTCCCTGGCAGAGGTTCCCCAATCCCATGAGGAAAAGGGTCCTGCCTTTGGGAGCATCCCAGTCCCCAGTGTGCCAATCCAAGCTGGAATTTGGGCTTTCGGCTTGTCCCGGATCATCTCTCTCCAGGTTTGGCTCAGATTGGAAAGTCTCATCCCCAAATTAACCCGTTTTTAGGGATTCAGGCTCAGAGCTGGGACAGGAGCGAATCCTGGATTGCTGGAAAGGCAGGAATGGGGAGCAAGGATTGAGCAGGAGCTGGATTGGGATCAGACACCTCTCCCGGAGCACCCTGTGACTGGGAACATGTGGAATATGGGAAGCAGCAGCATCCCTTGTCCCACTCCCAGCTTTCCATGGGCTCTGCTGCCGATATGTGATTATCTGTTGGAATTATAAATAGAGATTATGTAATGGGATTATGTAACATTAATAGGACGATATTAACTCCCCAATATTGGAATATATGGCAATATAACACCGCAACACAGGAATATATCCCATTTTATACATTATATGGAATACAGGCAATATAAATTATGGGTTCTGTTTTACCCATGAGAGGTGATATAATTAAAATGCCCCTAATTAGGGCTGTGTTGCTGCTCCATCCCTGATCTCCCTCATACATCGAATTAGGACTCTCTCCCAGTGCTTGGGAAACGCTCTGGAGTGTCCGTTCAGGCCGAGGGGAGGGCGGATGTGGAGCTGGAACAAGGTGGGAAGGTGGGACTGGGGAGTACCTGCAGTTTGGGACCCCCCTCCAAACCCCCTCCTGGCGCTGGAGGATCCACGGAAAACCCGGAGGCAGCTCCAGGGGGAGATTTTTGGGAGCGCAGGAGAAGCCTCTGGGTTGGGAGAAGGGGTTTTAAGGAAGGTTGGAGCCGCGGCTGCTCCTGCTGTGGGGCCCTTGGAAGCGGCTCTTCCCTGCCTTGGGAGCTTTATCCCAGTGCAGGGCGTGGAAAACCAGGGATAACACGGAGGGGAGGTGGGAATCCGGGCAGAGAGGGTTTTTGGAGAGATCTGCTGGATAATGAAGGATTTGAGGAGCAGTTTAGAGATGCTTTGGATGGAGGGGGATGGCTCCGGTGGATTGTGGGTTGGGAATCACGCTGGGAAGGGGCAGAGGGCTGGGAAGCAGGTTGGGAAGGCACAGCCACGGTGGGAATGGGAGCAAACCCAGGCAATTCCCACTTGGTAAAATGGGAATGGGCACCAGGTATACATTTGGATTTGGATTTGAAAAGCAGTTCCCAAATTCTGGCTGGATCCAGCACTGGCATCATCCGTGTGGTATTTCTCTGGTTTGGGGGGAGTTTTCCATGGAAATATTATTGGCTGGACAGAGGAAACAGCCTCAGGTTGTGCCAGGGGAGGTTTAGGTTGGATATCAGGGAAAATTTCTCCTTGGAAAGGGTTGGGACAGGCTCCAGTGGTAGAGTCCCCATCCCTGCAGGGATTTGAATTCCCTGTGGATGAGACACTTGGGAATGTGGATTAGCGGCAGCCTTGGCAGTGCTGGGAAAAATGGTTGGATCTCAGAGGGCTTTTCCAAACTAAATTCCCACTCTAAAAAATTCTCACTCTAAAAAATTCAATAACTGGTACTCCCAAGGGAGTGAGAGATCTTGGGCGAGGTGCTGGGATTTTTCCCTCTGAAGGGAACATTGGGATAATCCTGTTGTCCTTCTCCTAGGAATGAGCACGCCAAAAACACTTTTCCAAGACACTGGTTGCCGTCACCCCTTGGAATTCAGCCCCGGGACACAACCCGTGGCTGCTCCAGGGGTGACGGGGCTCAACCTGGTTTTGCCGGGATGGAGCAGGAGAGAGGAGGAATTTTTGGATAACCTGGATGTTTGAATCCCTGCTCCGAGGAGAACTGTTGATACAATTTTCCTGTGATTTTATTGCTCCTGGTGGAGCAGTCCAGGGAATCTGGCAGGGCTGGGATGGAGGAGGAGAAGGGCTCGTTACCCCGGGAGGAACAAACTGCCTGGTTCCGCCGGGATGGAAAGGGGAGCGGGATTTGGGAGCAGGGAGATGGGAAGTGCTGTGGCTGGGGGTGCTGGGAATGAAACCAAATGGAATAAGAAGAATAATAAAAAGCTTCCCACGTTTCCAGCTGTGGCTCCCAGGTTTGTACATCTGGGAGCCTTTTTCCTTGTCCAAGTTTCCCGGAGAGTTTTGCTCTCAGGTTCAGGAAGATCCTTAACCCTCAGATCCCTGTGCTTTTTTTTTTTCAGGATCAGTAGAGCTGGATGAGGGTTTTTGTGGATTGCATCCTTCCTGGAATTTCACATGGAACTCCAGAGCTCTGCTAAGGCTCCCCACAGCGCTCTGGACCTTCCCTGGGAGCTGATTCCAAGGGTTTCCAAGCCATGTGCCTGAGGAATGCCACGCTCCAGCTTGGAAAACATCACAGTATCCTCCCTGGCCTCATATTCCCAGGTCATTCCTGCACAAACAGCCCAGATCCGTCCAGGGGTGAGTAAGGAATAACAATTCCTTAATCCAGTCTTGCTGCTGAAGGTTTTCTTGGGAAATGGGTGGTGATGTCCTGCTGTATCCGAGTTGTCCACAGGGATAACCCAGCTGCTGGATGTCTGGGATGCTCCAATTCTCCTCCACATCCCTCTGGAGATGTCGGATTGTCCTGGATCCGTGTCCATCTCTGTGCCCTGGGCACTTCAAAGGAAACATTTCTTTTCCACAGGCTGGGAAACTCTTAAATCCCTGTTTTTGCTCCAGAGGTTGTAGGATTCTGGTGGGATAAAGGGGGGGCTTGGTGATCCCATCTTTTGTGGTGGGATCAGATCAATTAATGTCAAATGAATGTCTTAATTAAGCAGCTTTTTATGGCAAATAATTATTATCCCAAGTGCTCTGCTCCCCGTTTTTCATCTCCGGACAAAGGGCAGAGAGAGAATTTCCAGGGAAACTTAACATCCTCCCCTTCACACTTCTGGGAATGTCGATGCAACCAGTTGATCCCAAACAATCCCAAGGTGTTTGTAAACTGGAAACAGAGCCCTGAGGAGAACTGGGATGAGTTCTGGGGCTGGAGCTGGGCTGGAAATGGCCCTTGGATTCCAGCAGTGCTCCGATGCAGCCAGACACCAGGAGCTGCTGGAATGTAGGAAGCTGGAGCTGGATCCATTTAATTGCCTCTGAGGACGTGGATACGTTAATTAGCAGGATCTGGGTTGGGATGGGCTGAGTCCTGTCTCTGGAAAAGCCTTGGATGGGATGGGATGGGTTGTATCCCACCATTTAAAAAACCCTGGATGGGATGGGCTGCATCCCACCATTTAGAAAGTCTTGGATGGGTTGGGCTGTATCCCACTGTTTAGAAGACCTTGGATAGTCTGGGATGGGCTGTATCCCAGCATTTCAAAAACCT
>NW_020885072.1:113407-129461 GCF_003945725.1 Corapipo altera | reverse complement strand
GGTTCCCGGTTGGTTCCCGGTTGGTTGTTCCCGGTTCCCGGTTGGTTGTTCCCGGTTGTTCCCGGCTCCCGGCGGGCGCTGCGCACCGGGCGCGGGGGGGACCCTGCGGGGGAGCCCCCCCGGCCATGGAGGAGGAGGCGGCGGGAGCGAGCGGCGGGAGGAGCTCGGGAATGGCGGCGCGGCAGGTGCGGGGGGCGGCGGGACAGGGACGGGGGGGAAGGAGCGGGGGCGGGCAGGGAAAGGGGAAGGAGCGGGGGCGGACAGGGAAAGGGGAAGAGGAAGGAGCAGGGGGCGGACAGGGAAAGGGGAAGGAGCAGGGAACGGACAGAAAAAGGGCAGGAGAAGGAGCGGGGGGTGTCCGCGCCGCCGCCGCCTCCCGTCTCCCGGTGCCGGCCTTTCCCGGCGGGAAGCGCTCCCCGCGTGGCCTGCGCTGCCCGGCGCCATCCCGCTGCCAGCCATCCCCATGGGTGAGCAGGGAGCTCATCCAGCGCCCGGGATGAGGTGCCCGTCCCTTGGGAAGGGCGGCGGGCGCTTGGCCCCGGGGGCCCGCGGGGGAGGGAGAAGCCGCCGCTGGATGTGGGTGTGACACATCCAGGGATTCTCGCCCGCTCCCGGCTTTCAGTGCTGCCCCCGCGGGGAATGGGAATGGGACCTGGCCGGGGGATGCCGAGCCCGGAAATTCCCGAGCCGGCGGGGCGGGGAGCCGATGTAGCGGGGAGGGATATATCCCTATAAAAGCCAGGGTATATCCCTATAAAATCGATAGTATATCCCTATAAAAGCCAGGGATATACCCCTATAAAAGCGAGGGTATATCCCTGTAAAATCGATAGTATATCCTTATAAAAGCCAGGGTGTATCCCTATAAAAGCCAGGGAGGTGCCGCTCCGAGGTCCCTGGAGCCGGGAGGCCGCCAGGCTGCTCCTCCGGGAATTCCCGCTGTGCCCAGTTCTGGGGATTAGCCCCTGCTGGGGTGGTCGGGACAGGCGTCGGTTGGCGCTTGGAATATGGGAATTGCGGAGCTTGTGGGTCGTGGAAAAGCGGGATGGTCCTCGTGGATCGTTCCCGGGTGGGAAATCACCTTGTGATTCCCGAAAGTGGGATATGTAATAACCCTGGGACAGCGTTCAGGGCTTGGAAGTGGCAAAACTCCTGGGTGGTTTAAAGGAACTGGATCTGAGGGAGAGGGAAACCAATCCCGAGGTGGGAATTTTACTCTCCCACCTGGATAAAACTTCGCGGGGATGAATTCCAGCATCCTCCTGCCTCCTTTTCCAGGTGGACAGGGAAAAACATCCAACTTTGTGTAGTCAGGGGGAGAGTTTTTAAGTTGTGGTTGGGAATAATGAAATTGTGGCTTTGGGAAGGCATCGATCCCTGGGTGTTGCTGACATTGGCACCACTGGAAAAGGCTTTCCAAGTGGGAAACGTGATCCAGGTGAGGGTATTTGGTGTCCCAGGTGTCGGTTTTCGGGGTCATGAAAGAGCCTTGGGGGGGGTCTTTAAAGCTTCTGCTGGAATTCCAGCTGGGCCCTGGGACTGCGTGGGCTTGGATCGGGAATGGCTGAGGGGGAGTCTGGAATGGCAGACAGGGGCAAAGAGCTCGGAACAGCGTCTGGTACCTTGTAAATAATGCAAACAACCTGGAATTTCTCCAGCCAAAACCACAAAGGAGCAGGGGAATTCTTCCCCTTTGACTCAGGATTTAAATAAGAAATTTGGGATCCGGTTTCCGAAGTTTTGCTTCCATAATATGCTGGAGAGTGAGAATTCCAGGCTGAAGGATAATGGATACGTGTTGCAGGTGCTGGTTTTGTTGGTGCTGACCCAAAACACCTGGGTTTGATCCCAATTCCAGTTTAAGGGGCACCGGGACCTGCAAAATCCAACCAGAACCCCAGGAAAAGGGATAAAATTCCCAGAGTTCTGTTGTTTGTGGGAAAGGGGCAGAGAGTTGGGGCTAAAACTGAGGAACTGAGGGAGGGAAGTGGGAAAATCCTCCTTCCAAGGCCAAAAAATATCCTGAAAAATAAGGGAAATTGGGAAAAGCGAAGTGGGATTAATTGGGACTTAATTCCTCCAAACGAGGGCACTTGGAATTCTGAGCTGCAGTATCAGGGATGGCTTTGCAAAAATAGGATTAAATCCCTTTTCCAAGCTTTTGTGCCGTAGAAAACTCTCCTTAATCCTGATTTTTGGAGGGTTGGGTTTTTTTTTTTTTCCAGCAGCTGGAAAAATATAGGAGGGGAAAGTGTTAAAGTTTGAGGGTGGAAAATGGCTTGGAAAAGATTCCAGTCTTTCCCAGGGCTGGGAATTATTTATTAAACGTCCTTGGATTAAACCAGCAGCGATTCCGATCTGTCCCAAACATCCCTGTCTTGCCTGAAGGGCTTTTTTGGGAATTAAGACTTTTTTGGGAATTAAACTGGAACGAGCAGCTTTATTTTGGGAACGTGCACCTGCTTTTCCTTCCCCCTCCCGCTCCTTCATTCCCAAATAAATAATATTCGCTCCCAACTCTGCTCCCAACAGGGATCCAGCTGACCCAGAGGAATGTCCCGAGCCGGATCCAGGCCTGGAATGTGAGGAAATTCCCCAGAAAGATGCAGCAGTGGAGATGGGGTGAGTGAGAGCATTGAAATCCCCTCCTGGAGCTGCAGGGCTGGAATTTTTAGGGAGAGAGGAGCGGATGAAAGTGCCCTTTGTGCCGTGGGACAAACGGGCTTTTGTGGGATCTGTGGAGAGCTTGGAATGTTTCTTCCTGCTGGGATAGTTTGGAGTCAGTCAAGCTCTTCCCTCCAAGCCAGCTTTGAGCTGATATTTCCCTGGTAAATCCGTGGGACTGTGGATTTGGGGATGTCGTTGTGGGGATCTCGGAAGGGAAATCAGAGGGGAAAAAGCTGGAGAATTTTCCGGGTGCAGCAACTTGGGACTTTTAAGGTGGAAGAAACTGGGATGGTTTTCCAGGTTTTGATAAGAAATGGGAAAGTTTGCTGGATTAAAATCAGATTTCTGGGTGTTTGGAGAGCACAGGGAGTCGATGCCGAGGTTTTTATCCTGCTCTTTTTTGGTACTGGAAACTGGAAAAGGTTTGGTTTTTTTATGGAGTTAAATGCCTGTAAAATGTACCTCTAAGTGATTGAAAATTCCCATAAAACAGTGTAGTATTAATTAATTTAATTAATCCAAACATCATTCAAATTTTAGGAAGGATAATGTGGAAATTAGGATATAATGGATATTCTGGGAACAGCAGGAAGTGGGAAAATCCTGCTCCAGACCCTGCAAAATGTGGGGTATAAAGTGCTGCTGGAGCTCCTGGGGGTTTTGGGATAAAGGATGGAATTCCTTTAGGAAAAACATCCCTCTCTCCTCAGAGATTTCTACTTTTCCTTCCTCCTTTTTATTCCTTTCTTTCCTCCTTCCACTGGATCCCTTACCTGGGATTTCTTTGAAGAGATGTCCAGCTAAAAGATGGAATAAAAAGCTTTGGAATATTTGCCTCTTCCTTGCAACAGGAGTAGAAAATCCTGTCAGGAATTCTGTCCTGGGCTACTAATCCCTGAAATTCCAGGCTCTTTTTTAACTCAGATCCTTCCTTAGCTGGACTTGTGCTCCTGCAGATCCCTGGAAATCCTCCTCCCACCCCATCCACTGGCATTTCTCTCCCTCTTTTTCTCATCTCCTTCAGCTTGACTTCAAATATCCGTGGAATTGCATGAAAATTCCCGGCTTTTCATTCTCTCCAAGCTGAGATTTTGGTTCCTGGGCATGGCATATTTTAATTCCCTTAGTGTGGAATTAAAAGCAAGTGGGTTCCTTGGGATGGTTTGGAAAAATCCTAATAAGGATTTTTCCCTGAAAACAGGACACAAGGTGCAGTTTGGAGTCTTAAATTCCAAGTTTCCTGGTGTTTTGCACTTCCCATTTCACCCAGCAAAGGTCCTAGAGCAACTCCTGGATAACCCATAAATATGGGAATGCCGCCTTAAATAGGTGCTCTGAGCGTTTTCCGTGGGTTTTTTCCTCTGGAACATGTTTCCTTGGGATTTCTTGGCTTAGAGGAAGGATTATCCCACGGACCTGAGTGATCCTGAGCTTAGATCCAGGCAGGATTCGGGACAGAATCCTGATTTCCTGAAGAACAAGGAATAAAATGGTGAATCCATCAGGCCACCTTAAAAAAGCTGCCCTGGACAATGGGAAGAGGCAGGAGAATCCAGGACATTCCCGTTGTAGTTCTGGGCAGTCACTACAATGGGAAGGGGGAGACTGGGGGGGAATTCAGCCTTTCATTCCCTGAAAAGGGGCTTTTCTTCCCTGAAAAACTCCACTGGAAGCAGTTCTGCTGCTCCGGGGCTGTTGGAAGTTGGAATTTCCCCAGTGGGATGGAATCTAATATTCCATGAAGTCCCAGCTTGTCTTTTCATCCCAAATCCCTGTCCTTTGTGCCTGGTGCTGGCACAGCCCATGTGTATTTTTGGAATATGGGTTTCAGCTCCAAACATGGAGCCTCTGGAGGCCTGGCTTTTCCCTCTGGATCCTCTCAATGATCCTGCAGATTGGCAGCTTGCTCCTGTGGGAGAGGAACTCTCTCACCTCCCAGGGAAATCAGGACAAGTCGGATGCTGCCTGTGGCTTTGCAGCAGCCTGGGAACGTCCCAAAAAAAAGTGGATCCGGCCCTTTTTTTGCTGGGTCCTTCCCTTTTTTACCTGGATCCCACCCTGCTTGTGCCAGATCCCACCCTCCTTGTCCTGGATCCAGCCCTTCTCGTGGCAGATCCTGCCTTCCCCCATCCCGTATTTCCAGTCCTGGAATGGTCTGGCTTGGAGGGGCTCTTGAAGCTCATCCCATTCCCACCCCAGCACCTCCCACTAATCCAGGTCGCTCCAAGCCCCGTCCAACCTGGCCTGGAGCACTTCCAGGGATCCACAGCTTCCCTGGACAGCCTGTTCCCTGGGCATTCCTTGTATGTTTTTCATCCCAGCTCCAAGTTCTCTCCAGAATTCCATCCCCAAACCCCCTGGCAGCGGTGGAGTTTTCCCGACCCGGTGCTCTGCCCTCCATTCCAGGCTATCCCAACCTTTCCACCTCCCCAGTCCTGCTTTACCTCTCGACCACATTTAACCTTTGGAGCCACATTCCCGTTTTCCCTGCTCCCATTCCGGCTGATTCAGCAGTTTGTCACCATCTCCATGGCACCGGAGCATCCGCCGGTGACATCCAATAGATCAGGAGCGCTCGGGGATGAACCGGATTTTCCTCGGAGAAGGGAAACACGAGCCCTGCCAGAGGAAGCAGGAAAACTTCCCGCTCGCTCCGCTGAAAGTCGGAGAAGTTCCATCCTTAAAAAAAAAAAGTGAAGCAGGAATTTGTGATTTCTCTCTGTGGATCTTTGTTTTCTTCCCTGGATAAAACAGGGAATGAGAATGGATTTCTTGGAGAGATTCCCATCCCCTCACCTCTCATTTTCCCCTACTTACTTTCATTCCAAGTCTTCCTCCTGAGCTTAATTTGGGGCAAAAATATTCCAGCATGTGGAAGAAGGAGCACTGGGAAGTGAGAGGTGCTTTTCCTGAAACATTCCATCTGTATTCCAAAGCGGGAAAGATGGGAGCTTTCCTAAAATCCAGTGGTGTGAGAGGAACATGGGGCAAAATGTCTTTGTGGAGCTGTGGTGGTAAAACTTGTTCCTGTGGGAATCCACGACTGGAAAACCTTTTTCCCCTCTAATTTTTCTGACTCTTCCTGGATCAATGTGTTGCCTGTGGAAAAGGCTCTTTATCCCTATGGATTTTGTTAAAAAGAGGGATGGTGAGCTCTCCCATTTGAACCCCTGGGAACAGCTGTGGGGCCATCGTGGAATTTTAACTCCACAGGGAGTGGGGACATTCCGCAGATCCCAGCGTGATCCTTGGTTGTTCCAAGTGTGGGGTAAAGAGCTTTGGAACCCTTAGTTTGCTTTGGTGGTGGCAAAGAGAATTTATGGATTCTGGGAGGCCTCGCTCCGACTGTTCCTCCTGGATGAGGGCGGAGGAGCGAGCGGAGGCGGCTCCGGAGGTGGGAATCACGTGGGAAGCTGCAGAAAAGGCTCATTCCTCGGGGAAGGGGCGGCTGAGTAAGTGTGGAGCCTCCTGGGAATTCTGACAGAGCTCCTGAACATCCCCTGCGGGGCAGGGAGCAGGAATTTGGGGGGGGGGAAATGGGAATGTGCCGACCTTGGAAGTGTCTCTGTTATTAACGTGCAGGACGTGTTTTATCCTGGAGAAAAGGGGGACTGGGGGGAGCTTCTCATTCCCTACAAATCCCTGCCCGGATGTTGGAGCAAGGTGGGATCAGGCCCTTCTTCCAGGGAATAGGTGACAGGAGAAGAGGGAACGGCCTCAGGGGAGGTTTCAATTGGATATCAGGGAAAATTCCTTCATGGAAAAGGTGGTTGGGCATTGAAACAGGCCCCATCCCTGGAGGGATATAAAATCCCTGTGGATGTGGCACTGGGATGTGGATTAGTGGTGGCCTTGGACGGTTGGATTTGATGATCCTGAAGGTCTTTTCCAGCCTTAACCATCCCATGATTCCCTGTGTGCAGAAGGTGCTCCTGAGGGATTTGGTTTCAACTCTTCCCGTGTCCTTCATGGCATAAAGAACCCGTGGTTTGTGTCCAGGGATTTCCAGGCTCCTTGGATGTTTGTTCCCTGGAATGGCTTGAGACCCTGATTTGCAGCCATTCCTGGTTGGAACTCCAGGGGTTATCCCATCCCACCTTTATTCCTTGGGACACACAAGGCTTATTTTGCTCCTGGAGGGGATGATCCCACCATGGAATGGTCGTTTTCCTTCTCCTGGGAATGGTGGAGAGCAGAGGAATTCCCTCTCTCTCCTCCATATCCAGGAACTGCTCATCCTTGTTCTCCGGAGCGTTCGGGCTGTTCCGGGGGGGCTGGATGAGTTGGGATGGATACCCCAAGACAGTAGGAGCTCCCAGGGGAGTAATGGATGGAGAGAGTGTCCGGACTCAGGGACAGGGAGGGGGATTTTGGCCCGAGGAGGACTCTCAGTTGTGGATTCCGGGAATGGCGGGGGTTCAGGCAGCGGAACTGATCCGGGGCGGATCCGAGCGGCTCCGGCCGCTCCCAAACCCTCCTGGCTCAGGGGAGCGGAAGGGAATCCGGAATCCGGCTGTTTGTTCACTGGGTGCTCATCCAGAGGCTCCCATGGATTCGATCCCACGTGGCAGCCGGCAGTGGGAGGGGCTCCGGAGCCTCCTCGGAGGTGAGTCCCTGGACAGGAGGTGAGTCCCTGGACAGGCCGAGGGAAAGGCGGAGCTGCTCAGGGGAACGTGGAAATGTATCCAGCAGGAGCATCCCGGGCTGTGCTTCCATCCACCTGAGCTCCTTATCCTCCTAAACCGTGTGCCGAGGGCCAGGTCAGTCCTGGAACATCCTGCTTGGGCGGGATCCACGAGGATCCTGGAAATCTGACTCCGGTTGCCCTTTCTGTCCCCGGCTGCCCTTGTATTTATCCGATGGAAAACTGGTTTTCCAACTGCTTCCTTTCCTCGTTAACTCTTCATTGATCACCAAGGAGCAGGATCTGGATGGGGGTGGACTGGGAAAGCGGGAGCCCCTTCCCACTGCACTGGATGGAATGAAGCGTCTCATTCCAGGGAGGCTTCGGGAGGTTCCCTTTTTTTTCCTCTTTCTTGTCCCTGGAGCTGGGAAGCCCCACCTTTTGGAGCAGGAAAAGCATGGAAGGGTGTGATTGGAGCACCCGGGAACCTTTTGGCTCGGAGTGTGGCACGAAAATCCCGGGGTTAACAGGGATTTGTTCCGCAAACCGGTGGCCCGTGAGTTCCCTGGGATTGGGCCAAAACACTCCCTCCTGGCCATGGGAAAACACAGCCCCGGAGCCTCTGGAGCACGAGGGCTCAGCATTCCCAAAAAACAGTGAGTTGGGCTTCCAGGTTTCCTTTAATGTTAATATTTCGGGAAGTTTTATTTCGGGAAGTTTTATTTTGGGAAGTTAATTCCCTTTTTTTTCCTTCCCTCTGGAGAACTTTCCCCGTTCCAGCGTGGCAAGGCTTGGAGATTTTACATGGATGGGAGGAGCTGCAGATGGATCTTCTCCCTCTGCATCCGGCCGTGCAAGCCTCTCACCTTGGACAAGGTGTCATTCCAGAGGGTGGGATACTGGAATTCCTGGTTGTCCGAGCCTGGAGAAGCAGGAGATCCTGCTCCCAGACCATTGTTTCCCTGGATTTTAGGCCACTATCCTGGTGTTTGCTCAGCTCCTGCTGCCCCTCCGCAGGAGTCTCCCGGGAATTTGCGTTTCCATCGGAGTTTCTGTTTAAACTTGGGATTTTTTTTCAAGGGAGAAAGTGACAGATGCCAATCAGGAGAGAGGAAAAGGGAGGAATTTGGGATTATCCGACAGTTGGTGGCCCTCAGCACTGAGGCTGCTGCTCCTTTCTGTGGGAGCAATGAGGAAAGGGTCATTTTTCCCTTTCCCCCTAATTTTTACGGTGTTCCTGCTGCTTCATTAGGCATTCCTGCTCTTGGAAAAGGAGATGAGCTTGGAATTTCTTATGTTCCTATGGGAACAGATCCTTGCAAGGGGTTTGAGGCCTCATTTACAAGGAGATTTGTCAGGAAAGGTGGGAAATGGATTTAATTCCTGCCTGGAGTGGGAAACTCCTATTCCTTCTCTCCCTTTTGGTTCCTGACTGGGAGTTTTCCCAATTTTTTCCAATCCTCAAGGATGCTCCATGGCCACAGAGTTAATTCCAAGCTGTCTGAATCCACCCTGTGGTCCTTTTGCCGACTTGACAAAAAAAAAATCCCCCTTTTTTTTGGGATAAGGGCAGGGAAAAGACCACTCTGGATTCCAGGTGCTCCCAGAGCAGGCTTCGGAATCCCTTTGGAATGAGTTCTCCAGGCTTAATTATCTCTAAATCCATTTTTCCCACGTGTGTCCAGAAAGGTGGGTGGGGAGAAGTTCAGGAAAACAGCTGCATTCTGGAAATTGCAGGGAATTTCAGTCCCAAAGTTAAGTTGGAAAATGGAAGCGACCAGAAGAAAAGGGCTCCATCCATGAGGTTTTTTACAGGAAGTGTCTCGTTCCCAGGGAAATTCCATGGAGAACAGTCACCTGCTGTGGGATGGGGCCTGGATGGGGGTGTTGGGATCCTGCCTCAGGCATTTGTGGAATTTTTTCCCTTTGGGAGCTTCCCAAGGAAGCCACTTGTGCCACTGTGCCGTGTCCGGGTTGTGGTCGGTGCATCCAGGACTCTTCCTGTGGGTTATAATCCCTTATTTCCTTGGAACTTTGGGACCTGAGATTCCTGCCTGAAGGTTGTCACATCCCAGATTTTGTTACGAGGGGATTTGGTGCCTTTTTTTATCCCCCCAAAGTTGGGTTTCCCATTAATTCGTGGCTGTTGTCAATTGTGGCACTTGGGATTGAAGTCCTTTGATTTTCCATGATCCCAGTGTTTAGAATGGAATTGGAATGAGCTGCTTCCAATTGGAATTAACTAACTGGGAGTGCAGGAAGGTTTCCGTGCTCCGGTGAAGAGGCAGCTCTGCCTTCCTTGGAGCCTTTTCCTTGGAACTATTTTGGGAACATGATTTCATCTTCCTCGTGGAGAGGGGGAAAAGCCCACCCTGGAATTCTGAGGGTTCCTGAGCTCCTGTGAAAAATCGTGGGACTGTGGCTCAGAATTCCCTAAGAATGGGTGTGTTGGGAAGTTGCAGGAAGGAAAACTGAGTGGGTTGTGTGGTGCTGGATCCGTGTTCTCCGGACACGAATGCAGAGGTCATTCCATGTCCTTGCTGGCAGCCTGGAGTGGGAATGCGATGCCAGGAACAACTTAGGGAGGAGTGTTAAAGAGGCAGGATCCTTTTCCAGTGGCTCCAACATCTTCCCTCCTTGTTTTCCCTTGGATATTTTACCTCTGGATTCTTTGGCTCCCGTCCTGAGAATGTGAAATCCTGTGGCAGGCTTGGGAATTGCTGGGTTTGGTTCCTCCGTGCTGTTGTGTAGGTGAGCTTTTATCCCAAGAACTCCAGGGCCTGGATTGTCTCCCTGCTGTTTTCCTGGTGGGAACAGAGGATTTTCCCGTTTCCAACTTTCCTTCTGGCTGGAACACCTTGGAAAAATTCCAGCAGCGCTGGGAAATCCTTGAACTGAGGGTGAAGGGTTTGTAGTGTCATTCCATGTCCTTATTCCCGTGTTCCAGAGGGATCCTTTGGGCCTGTTGGGGTCATTGGAGCTCTGCTGGACACTGATCCCAGCTGGGATTGAGGAATACTTTGGAGGGAGGGAGAAACCTGTGGATATTCATTTTTTCCAGCCTAAGGAGTGCTTGGATTCGTCAGGTGCTGGACAATTCCAAGCTGGATGCTGTAGCTGACTTTTCCAGGTCTGTCTGCTTGGCTGTTTTCCCTCATGGAATGACAATATCCCAAGGGCTGGGACACTTTTCGTTATCCCAGGTGGCTCCAAGCTCCATCCAGCCTGGCCTTGGGCATTTCCAGGGATGGGGCAGCCACAGCTTCCCTGGGAAACCTGTGCCAGGGCCTCCCCATCCTCCCGGGGAAGGAATCCTTCCCAATATCCCACTCTGTGTCAGTGGGAAGGGTTGGGATGCCAGAAATATTCCTTCAGGTTCTGTTCCATCAAATGAGTTTGCAGGAATAATTCCAGGATATCCTGATTTTTCCAGAAAGGCTCGAAAAACTCCGGAGTTTAGGGGCAGGGAATAGATTTTGCTGGATGAGATTCCAGGTTGGTGCTCTTGGGAGGAAGAAGGTGTTGGAAAGTGGGAATTTGGGAAGGTTTGGGGACCACTGGGAAAAAGCTGTGAAACACAGACGTGGCATTTCCAGGGAATTCACAGCATTTGGGAATATTCCCTCTTTGACTGCCGCAGGATGAGCTCCTCAGATAGCCTGGTGGTGTCTTCTGCCGGGAATTTTTTTTGGAATTTGGGAAAAGAAATGGATTGTTTGGGACTGGTAAGAGGCAGGAACTTGTAGGAGTTGATGGGTTTGGAGTGACCTGCTGAAAAATCCTTGGGAATGGTTTGACTGGATCCGTGGGGCTGTTTGTGGGAGTGGAGATGCCATGGGAGAACCTTGGGCAAAGGGGGATGTTTGGGAATTGTCAGCAGCGATCCCTTAGTGAGGAATGACGTGGAAAAACAGGGAGAGCTCCATTGAGTCATCCACAATAGCCTGGGGAGAGCTCCTAAATCCATGGCTCATCCCGAGGGATTTTGGGATATGACAGGTTATCCATGGCCTTTGGGGACAGACATGACCTGATCTTCCCCAGGCTGATTTCTGGGAATGTGGGATACAGGCAGGACCTTGGCGAAAGGAAACAATGATTGACGGAAATTCCTGGAATAACCAGGCAGCACCAGGAAAACGGGAATAGATGGTGCCCAGGTCAGGTTTGGGCTGTTTGAAGCCAATTCCCAACATTGTTGAACCTGGAATTGTCACAGGTTTGGGATCTGCGTTTAATGAGGACAAAGCGTATCAGGAACAGATCCCAAAAAACTGCCTGGATAGCCCCGATTCCCAGCATTTTTGACTTGCAGCTGGACATACAGCTTGGTCATGGAATGTGGGAAGAGGAAAGCGGGATAAGTTATGGGTTGGTGTCATGGGATAAGTCGAGGGTCACGAAGCGGGAAAAGCACAGTTTGGGAATGCTGGTCAGCAGGGAGTGGAGCTGAGGAGCCCTGGAAGGCCCTGGAATTCCGTCCTCCTTCAGGAGGGAGGGAAACGGGTGCTGCTCATAATTCCCGGGATGTGAGCAGAGCGTTCCGTCGGAGGGAACCTCTCCGGAGCGATTCGCGTCCCCGCGGAGCCGCCTCTCCGGCGCTCTCCCGGCTGCTCCGCTCCTCTCCAGCACATCCTTGGGGAGGGGAGCCGGGAAGGAGCGCCAGGGAACGCTGCTGACCGCCCAGTTTTCCCGCAGTTTGGCAGGGATTTCCCTGCTCTCCCACTTCCTTCGCTCTCCCCGTGTTGGCAGCGGTGGGTCCCGGGGGCTTTCCCGGCATGTGACTCATCCCCAGGGAATTCCTGAAGCAATGAGTCAAGTTATTGGGAAAACTGTTTGCCCGCTGCTGCAAACCAGGGAGCCAAGGAGCCGCTTGCAGTAGGGTAGAGAGGCGATTCCTAGTGGGAATTCTTTTGGAATGGCGCGGCTCGTCCTCTCTCTTCCCAAAGGCATTGCTTCCGGACGAGCCGGAGCGGGGAGACGCCCCCAAATTAAACAGTGCACCTGGAAATATCCTCCGAGGTTTTTTTTTTTTTCTGCCTTTTTTTTTTTTTTTTTTGAGCTGGTAAGAATTCCGGGGTGGAAAGCTGTCGGGATTGTAGGGAAAAATAGCTTTTCCTAAAGGAATGAGGCTCCGTGTGAAACGGTCTGTGTGCGAGCACCGCTTCCCGCTCGGATCTGCCCTCGCCGGCTTCACACACCCCTTGGAACTTTTCCTATGGAAAAACCACTGGCTGTGTGGTGAACAACCAGAAATTAAGGAAACCAAGGAGTTTTCATTCCCGGTAATTCCATCCAGGAAGCAGGTTTGGGATGCTCAGCTGCCCATCACTTAGAACAGTGAGGTGCTTCCGGTATCCATCACCTCATCCCGGCATCCCATTCCCTGCCCCGCTCCAGCCGAGCTTTCCTTGCCAGCTGTTAACTGGGAGTGGATTTGATCCCCCCCCTCTGGAACATCAGGTTCTCTTCCAAACCCCAGATGAGTTTGGATTTCATCCCTCTTTTTTTCCCCCCTGGCAACTTGGCCGTTATTTTTGCCGGAGCTCGGGAGCCGTCGGGAAGCTGCTCCGTGGGCTCTGCCGGCAGGGAATGTGGGTGGCTGCGGCACCGGCACAGGGAATGGGGGATGGGTTTAACTCCCTGAGTTCTCAGCAGCCTTGGATTGTGCTCCTTCTCCGCTCCCAGATTCCCGAGAATGGGCTGGCGGTGTTCCTGGACTTGTCATTCCCGAAGGCTTTGGGTTTTCCGTAGGGTGACGAGCGTGGAGCCCTGGAGGTAAATTGTGCTCTGGCTGAGGTCAGGGAGAAAAGTGTTGGGAATCTTGGAGCTGTGGGGGGAGGATTTTTCATCCCTCTCCAAGCGTTTAATTTGGACAGTTGGAATGTCTCCCTGTCTTAAGGAGTTATCCCTAAAAACCTCTTCTTCTTTGGATGGTTGGGAAGGTCTGGAATTAATAAACCTTGTTGGATCTTTGGTACAAGAAAGACATGGAGGTGTCTGGGGAAGGGTTTGGAGCACTGGGAGCGGCTGAGGGAGCTGGGAGGGCTCAACCTGGAAAAAAGGTGGATCAGGGGGAGCTTTTTGGTCTCCACAAATCCCTGCCTGGATGTTGGATCCTGGTGGGATCAGGCTCTGTTCCCAGGGAACAAAGGACAGGATGAGAGGGAACGGCCTCAAGACGCTCCAGGGGAGCTTTAAGTTGGATATTAGGGAAAATTCCTTCCTGGGAAGGGTTGTAAAGCATTGGAACACTCCAGTGATGGAGTCCCCATTCCTGGAGGGATTTAAAATCCGTGTGGAAGTGGCACCTGGGGACATGGATTAGTGGTGGGCTTGGAAGTGCTGGGGAATGGTTGGACTCAGTCCTGGAGGGCTTTTCCAGCCTTTATGGTTCTGGGATCTGGAAAAATCCTGGCCTGTGGGGTGTCACTGGATATCCAGTGGGGAGAACTCTTGGGATCACTGCTTTGTGGGATGCAATTCCTGGGAACAGGCTCTGGATTGGTCCTGGTTTTTTAGAGGAGACGTATTCCAGAGGAGAGGATTTCTTTGTTTCTGCTTAATTCGGGGAATCCCTTATCCTGCTTTTTACCTGGGAACAAGTGCTGTGAGTGGCACTTTTGGGACTTTTCCATCCATTAGGATTTCCAAGATAATCCTGGTTCTTCTGGCAACTCCACCGCTGTGAGCAAGTGCCTGCCAAGGAGAAAGAGGGATTTTTCTGGTTAAATCATTTTTCCTTGTTAAACCATTCCCAGGGTAACAGGTGGGAAATGTCCCTGTTTGAAGGACGTGTGGGATTCAGGAGACCTGCTTCCACCTGAGGCAGGAATTGGGGGAATGGCGGGAAAAGGGGATGGATGGAAGCAAGGAGAACGTGCTCCTGGGTGTGGTTATGCTCCAGAGGGGCTTTGGGAAGGAATATTAGGGATTAGCTGGGATGGAAGGAATGTTAGGGATTAGCAGTGCTTTGTCCTGGTTACACCAACCTTGTGTCCATCCCCGTTGCAATTCCAAGGGCGGATTTACCCCAGGATTTGGGGGTTAAACCCGTGGGATGAGCAGGTGAGTCCTCGTTCCCTGGGCTTTGAAGGGCAGCTCCTGCTCCGAGGTGTATTTTGGGAATTTGTGTCAGTGGGCAGGTCCAGCTCCAGCCTGATCCCATGACGTGTGTCCCGGTGACCTTGGGGAGGGGACGGAGCCGCCTCATCCCGAGGGAGCCGCAGCCGAACTGTGCCAAGCCCTGGGAGGCTCCTGGAAGCCCCAAGGCCCGGCTCTGCCATGGACTCGTTTTCATTCCCTTCTCCTTGGAAGATGGGAGATCATCAAGGTGGAATATCTTGAAGATATTCCCAAAATTAAAATCCCCATTGATTTTTGTTCCGTGATGGGATTTGCTTACAAACAGGGCTCTTAAATGTTGCATTAATCCGTGGAATATTCCTTGACGTTGGGATCTGATCCCTAAATCTCAGTGAGGGCACAACTCTCCTTGCAGCCTTCCGGCAGCTGCTTCCCCTTGGGAAGGAGCTTTCCCTGCAGTTCCTGTGGGCTCTGCTTCCAGCAGGTGTGTCTGGAAAGGAAAGGGCTCATCTTCCTTTGGTGCCGTGCAATTTGTCCCCCCAACCTGATTTTCATGGAATCCTGGAATGGTTTGGGTGGGAAGGGACCTTAAAGCTTGTCCAGTTCCAGCCTCAACACCTTCCACTATCCCAGGCTGCTCCAGCCTGGATTTGAACACTTCCAGGGATGGGGCAGCCACGATTTCCCTGGGAAATCCATTCCAGCGCCTCCCCACTCTCACAGGGAAGGATTTCTTCCCAATATCCCATTTAACCTGCCCTCTGGCAGTGGGAAGCCGTTCCTCCATGTCTTGTCACTCCAGGCCCTTTTCCAAGGTCCCTTTCCAAGCTCTCCTGGAGCCCCTTTAGGCCCCTTTTTTCCCCTGGAGTCTTCTCCAGGCTGAGCCATCCCAGCAAATTCCTCAGGCTGGCTTCGGGACACTCTGTATGGATGTCACCACATCCCCCCTTCTCCCTGCGAGGCGAGAACAATTCCCAGATTGTGTGGAATCAACTCGGGAATAGAAAGGGCTTCATTTAAAGCCCTTCAGAACAGCTGGAAGGGGCCCGATGGAGTCGGATCCAGGGCGGAATTGATGATTTCCGGCAAGTCCAGTCGGTGTCCTGTGGGAACAGGAGGGTTCTGTGAGCTGCAGGGGGGTGATCCAGCCCGTATTCCATGTGGGAAGGAAGGACGTGGCATTTCAGCCAGGGAGAGGGATCCCGGGAGCCTCCTGGGGAACAGCAAAGGGCTTTGTCCCGCAGTGGCACCTGCAACCATCCCCTGGGGCCTGGAAATCCTGGATTTTGGGGAATTCTGTAGCCCTGAGCAGCGGAGATGAACGTGTGGCTTGTTTTGATGGAATGTCTTTGAACTCTGGAATTTGGGGAGAGGGAGCTGGCAGGGGTGAGGTGGGATTGCTCTGTTGTACCTGGATCGTGGGAAGGTGCCGGAGGGGAAAGGCAGGGAATGAATACTGGGATAGCAGGGCTTGCTCCATGCAGACGTTCCCAGGGATCCGTCAGAAGGGGGAATAACTCCTGGCAGATCCCATTTCATTGTGGTTTGGGCCTCCCAGGTTTTGCTCTGGACTGCAGGAGGCTGGGAATCCATCAGGGTGGGAATGCTGAGAATATGGATGCAGGGATGGGGATTTGCAGGGAGTTGTGGATGCAGGGCTGAGGATTTGCAGGGAGT
>NW_020885072.1:110745-113397 GCF_003945725.1 Corapipo altera | reverse complement strand
GTGGATGCAGGGATGAGGATTTGCAGGGAGTTGTGGATGCAGGGCTGGGATCTGCAGGAGTGGGAGCACTGGGCTGTGTGGGTGCTGCTGTGCCTCGGGAATGTGGGTGATCTGGGAGCTTCCAGCAAATCCTGCTCCTGGATTTGGGTGGTGGGAGTGGGTGACTCCGGGGGTGCTGCCGTGCCGTGGGTGGGCTCCTGCCGTGCAGGATCCAGGCACGGCCCTTTTCCATCGGCTCTTCCCTGTGCACCTTCTCCCGGAGCTCCTTTCAGGTGGGATGGGGGATTAGGCAGGTCTGGAATGTTGTCTCGCTGGAGCCTTTTTCTCCCCTCTTTTCCCCGAGCCTTTCCCTCCAGGCAGGCAGTTCTCCCCTTCCCCCACATCCTGTCGGAGCCCAGAGCGTGTCACAAGGAATTAACGGCTGGAAAGGCCGGGAAGGCTCCTCTGGAACAGTCTCCTTTCTGTGCCCGGGTGGCCCCTCTGTGTGTCCCTTTGTGTCCCATCCAAGTCCCCTCCCCCTGGCCTTTCACTGGAGCCTCCACGGCCTTTCCCAGCGAGGCCCGATGCCATCCCAGAGCTGCCGGCAGCATTCCCGGTTTCTCAGCGGGAAGAGGGAGGAGGTTCGTGCCGCTGGAGCTCGGGAGGGTTTTCCTGCTCTCCCGTCTCCGCATCCCTGACAGCATCGCTCCCGATCCTCCTTCCCACAATCCACACACAATCTCCTCAGAATAGGGATGATGTCACTTCCTTCCAGAGGGTGCCGGGGGTGTGGAACTGGGGGGGAGTCACGACCCCTGGCTCTCGGCATTCCCGGGAATAAATGAGGGAGTTGCTCCGAGGATGATGCCCGGCTCTGTCGGCAGGCAATTCCCACGCCGTCCTTCCCTTTGCCGAGTGGGATTTTCCATGGCTGCACGAAGAGTTGGTTGTTCCTTCCTGAGCTCGTGATGCCCGTCTCCGTGGAATTGCACTTTTCCTGGGAAGCCCTGCCGGGAGAGGAGGATGCTCAGCGGCTGGACCACATGCCATGTAAGATTTTTGCTTCCGTAAATCGTTCCCTGCTCCGAGGGGGTTCCTGGGGCATGTGCTTCCCTGATTTCGGTGCTGGGAGCTGGGGGGCTGCCTGTGCTGGGATTCGAGATCCAGGGAATTGCTCTTTCCAGCAGTTTTAGGAGCAAGGTGGGGCTTTTGCTCAGGGCTGTTTGCACTCTGACCTTCCGCTCCCATCCCGATTCCTCTGCTCCATCACAGCTCCAGCATCCCATCATGTCATTCCCGGGATCAGCAAGGCTGGGCTGAAGCCGGAGATTCCTCCCACCCAGAGCTTTTCTGGGAGGGTTTTGGTCTCAGGCCTTCCCTCATCTCCCTCCTTTCCAAGGCCCCAAACCTCGGGGTTTAAATTTGGGAGCCTTTGGGAATCAACTGGGAATGTTCCTGCAGTGCCCTGGGAGCTTTGTGGTGTCACTCCAAAGTGCAGTGACATTCCCACAGGGAGTGTTCCGGTGAGTGACAGGCTGCTCCGCTCCGGCCCCAGCCGTTGCTGTGGATAAGGAATTCCCATTGGATATCGTTGCCGTCGTCGGTATCCTGGTTCTCCAGCTGGGAGAGGGTGGTGGAAGCTGGGAGAGCACAACTGGAGAGTTATGGAAGGCAGGATGCAGCCGAGGGATGGTGGGAATGGGGTCTGAGCTGGGCTGGGAGGTGCTGTCCAGAGGCAGGGAGGGAGATGCTGGAAGTGTATCCAGGTTTGCAATATCCAAGATATCCCAGTGGATATCCAGGAAGGAGTCTCCAGAGGGGCAGTTTGAAGGTAGAACTGGAATGTGCTGATTGTTCTGTGCTAAGGAATTGTGAATCCAAGTGCTGTTGGAATTTCACCTTTGCTTTGTTTGGGGGGTGGAGCATTTCCTTCATCCAGGGGCTGGAAGTGTGGAGCTGTGGGATCCCCTGGGATCTGGGGAGGTTCCCAGGTTGGAAGGTCCGGTCCAGGGGCTGTGTGTGTCGGCAAAGGGCGGGACACTCTGGATTTGGGAGGTTCTGGAAAGCGGGGGGGTGACCACACCCGCTGGCCAGGTTGGATTTAGTGGGACAAGGTGGGAATTGGTGCCATGGTCTGTCCCAGTCCCAACATTTGTGGTACTTGGAATGTCCAAATCAGTTCAAATGTCATCCTGAGCAACCTGGGCCGGTGGAATGTGTCCCTGTCCATGGCAGAGAGGTGGAACTGGATCATCCATGAGCTCCCTTCCCATCCCTTCTGCAATTCCAGGAGCAGTTATTATCCATTTGGAAGTACAGCTTTGGAGCAGCCTGGGCACTGCAGGGCATGGATGCAGCACTCTGGGAGCAGGGTATGGAATTGCCTGGGAAAAAATGGGATTGGAAGAGGAGCAGAGCTGGGGTTTGGAATGGGGATGGATCAGTTGGGAGAGTTTGGAGCACAGCCAAAGTGTGATGATCCCTGGAAGCACAGAAAGGGGACAAGTGGAAGGTGGGATGGGGATTAGGGAATGGAGGGAGGGCCACGGAATGGAGGGAGGGATGGGGATTAGGGAATGGAGAAAGGAATGAGGATTAGGGAACGGAGAGAGGGCCATGGATTAGAGAATGGAGGGAGGGACATGGATTAGGGAATGGAGGGAGGGACATGGA
>NW_020885072.1:98753-110735 GCF_003945725.1 Corapipo altera | reverse complement strand
AGGGACATGGATTAGGGAATGGAGGGAGGGACATGGATTAGGGAATGAAGAGAGGGACACGGATTAGGGAGTGGAAAGAGGCATAGGAATTAGGGAATGGAGGGAGGGACAAGGATTAGGGCATGGAGAGAGGGACACAGATTAGGGAATGAAGAGAGGGACACGGATTAGGGAATGGAGGGAGGCCCATGGAATGGAGGGAGGGACAGGGCAGATCCCAGAGCCAGGGAAGCACCGGTGCCTTTGGACAGGTTGCAGGGACACAATCCCAGGTTTGGCAGAGCCAGGGAAGGTTCCCGGCTGCGGGCTGTGTGCCGGGCCAGGGGAGCAGGAGGGGGCTAAGCTGTGCTGCAGGAGCCCCTGTGGAGCGGGGCTGGAGCGCTTCCAGCCGGGATGCTGTGGGCTGGCTGTGCCGGAGGAGGTGGCTGGAGCGCCCGGTGCCGTCTCGTGACTTTCCAGAGCTCCTGTTTCTATTTTTCCAAAGGGTTTGTGAGGCTCTAAAAATAGGAGCACAAACAAAACATGGGCAGAGAAACGGCAGCTCCTGGATCTTCTTCCCCCACCTTGGATTTGGAGCACAAAGATGCGGAGCTGGCAGGATGCTCTGAATGGTCCAGGGAAAGAGATCCTAGGAACTGATATTCCCGGCTGGAAGTGCTGTTGATATTCCTCAGAGGCTTCCACTGACTCCTAATGGATATTTTGGCTTCCTGAGCTAAGGGAGGGGGTGAATTGTTGGCCAGCGAGAGCCTGGCAGCAGGCGTGTCCATGGAAAAACATGGCAGGAGGGTTTCTGAGGCTGGAATAACCTGCCCAAAATCCCACTAGCCCAGGTTGCTCCAAGCCCTGTCCCACCTGGCCTGGAGCACTTCCAGGGATGGGTCTGTTGTACTTTGGGGCTGTGCTTCTGTCCAGGGGCTCAGGAAAAACAATCCTGGAATCCTGGAGTTGTTTGGGTTGGCCCTAACGGGATTCCAGGTAATCCCATGAACTGGAGCTGGATGAGTTACCGGCTTCGCCTCATCATTCCCACTCTGCAAATTCCTTCCTCTCCTGGCTCTCCGTGAGAGAGGGAGGTGCTGGAATAAAACCCAGGATAACTCCTGGATGCATCCCCACGGGTTGTGGGGCTTTCCAGAGGGGGCCGAAGGGGCTCAGCATCCTCGGCTCCGTTCTTTTCCAGGAGGTGAGTGTCGTGCCTGCTGAACTTCCCGGGACCCGCCAGCCATGCCAGGGATTGTCGTGTTCCGCCGCCGCTGGTCCGTGGGCAGCGATGACCTGGTTCTGCCAGCCGTCTTCCTCTTCCTCCTGCACACCACCTGGTAAGTGGGAAGGGCACAGGGAGGCTTGGAATCCTCCAAGGGATTCTTTTGGCTGCCCCCGGCGCGGCTGGAAGTTCTTCCCATGCACCTGGAAGATCCTCTTGGGGCGTTTCTGAGGGACACGGAGATATTCCGGCTCCTGGTTTTTCAGCTGAGCTCAGTCCCAAGTTCTGTCCCAGTTCCAAGTTCTGTCCTAGTCCCAGAGAGCCTGACCAGAGCTCCCTGTATCCTCCCGTGCCATCCAAAGTTGAAATTTGGCGCTGTGTTTCCATACAGGGGCTCAGGAATAACAATCATGGAATCTTGGAATGGGTTGGGTTGGAAGGGGCCTTAAACCTCATCCAGTTCCAGCTCCAACACCTTCCGCTAGCCCAGGTTGCTCCAAGGCCCATCCCACCTTGCCTCAGACACTTCCAGGGATGGGTCTGTTGGAATTTGGGGTTCTGTTTCTGTCCAGGGCTTCAGGAAAAACAATCCTGGAATCCTGGATTGCTTTGGCTTGGAAGGGACCAGTTCCAATTATCCCACAGGCAGGGGACACCTTCCACTATCCCAGGTTGCTCCAGCCCATCCAACCTGACCTTGGACACTTCCAGGGATGGGGCAGCCACGGCTCCTGTGGGCGAGGGTGGGAGTGGCAAATCCTGTGTCCAGGCATGGATCTGCTGGAATCTGGGGCCGTGTTTTTGTACAGAGGGAAAACAATCATGGAGTCCTGGAATGGTTTGGGTTGGAAGGGACCTTAAGGATCATCCAGTTCCACTCCCCTGCCATGGGCAGGGACACCTTCCACTATCCCAGGTTGCTCCAGCCCATCCAGCCTGGCCTGGGGCACTTCCAGGGATGGGTCCACTGAAATCTGGGGCTGTGTTTCTGTCCGGGGGCTCAGGAAAAAGAATCCTGGAGTGCTTTGGGTTGGAAGGGACCAGTTCCAATTATCCCACAGGCAGGGGACACCTCCCACTATCCCAGGTTGCTCCAGCCTGTCCAACCTGGCCTTGGACACTTCCAGGGATCCAGGGGCAGGCACAGCTGCTCTAGGTGAGGGTGGGAGCGGCAAATCCCACGGGATAACGTGCCCCGAGGCAGATCCAGTTGCCGTGCCGGGGGAGCAGAATTCCCAACTGGCCACGGGAACGGGTGGAGCAAACGGAGCCCGGAGCCCTCGCGGGGCCCCCGAGCGGCTTCACCACCTTCCCGGCTCTTCTCCGGCAGGTTCGTGATCCTGTCCGTGGTGCTCTTCGGGCTGGTGTACAACCCCGACGAGACCTGCTCCCTGAACCTGGTGGACCACGGCCGGGGCTACCTGGGCATCCTGCTGAGCTGCATGATCGCCGAGCTGGCCATCATCTGGCTCAGCATGCGCGGCAGCATCCTCTACACCGAGCCCCGCGACTCCATGCAGTACGTCCTCTACGTCCGCCTCGGTGAGCCCCCCGCGCTGCCCGCACGGCCCCCGGCCGCCCTGGGACCCCAGAACCCCTCCAGCACCCACGGGATCCCTCCCTGAAAATCCGGCTCCTCCCAAAAGGCATCAACCCCCCCCCCCCCCCAAAGGCCCCATAAACAGCTTTTTCGCCCCCGAACCGGCCCCGTTGTGACCCCAAAACCCCTCCAAACACCCTCAGAATTCCTCCCCAAAAAACCATTTCCTCCCAAAAGACATAAAATCCCCCACAAAGCCCCAAGTAAAGCACTTTTTCAGCCCAAAATTGACGACTTTGTCACCCCAAACACCCTCAAAATTCCTCCCCAAAAAAACCCCAAACCCCCCCAAATCCCTCCCCAAACATCCATCTCTTCCCAAAAGACATAAAATCCCCCTGAATGCCCAAATAAAGTGATTTTTCAGCCCCAAATGGGTGTCTCTGTGGCCCTCAAATTCCCCTGAGGTGTTGGGAGCCCCCCAAAACCCTCCCAAAGTGCCCCAAATTCCCCAAAACGCCACAAAACCTCCAAAATGTCCCAAACTCCCCCAAATCCCTAAAAGGCTCCAAAAGCCCCCAGATGCCCCAAAAATCCCAAGCCCCTCAAAGTGCTCCAAATTCCACAAAACCCCAGAATCCCCCACCCCCCCCCCCCCAAAACCCTCCAAATTTCCCCAAATCCCACTCCCACATTTCTCTCCCTAAAAATGCACATTGTCCTCCCTAAAGATGAACATTTCTCTCCCCAGAAACACCCATTTCTCTCCCTAAGAACATTCCCTGTCTCCCCCATCCTTGAAGAACTAGAGCAGGGAGAGATTATTCCTTGAGTTCTCAGCCAGGGCTCCTTTTCCCTGTGTTTTTCCCTGTGTTCTGTGGTCTCCCAGCTGCAGGAATTTAATCAGATTCTGCTGTGCCCTGGGAATGTTTTACAGGGGGAAAAAACCTTCTGGAAACGCAGATCCAGACAAAGCGTCTCGTGGCTTTTCATCCCTGCTTTTTGCCGGGTGGTTTTCCTGCGGAATCCAGTAAAAAGCAGGGATGACCTGGCTCGGCAGCTCCACTCTCCCTCCCCAGCTTCTCGGCCTTCCCTAGGGAAGCTGGAGGTTTGTGTTAAACCCGGACTAAACCCGGGGCGAGGGAGGTGGGGAAGATCCAAGGAGGCGTTTTCCTGCCCCAAGGAGCATCCCCTTTTCTTCCCGAAGCTCCGGGCCGGGATTTGCGCCGGATCGTGGGCCGGTTGTGTCCCTGTTCCCGGAGTTTGTTGCTCTCCCGGTGGTTCATCAGCGCTGCTGAGGGAAGTGGGAATGTGACCGGTGCGTGGGCAAGGTCCATGTGACTGTCCCAGTTTAGGGCTGTGCTGGTTAATGCGGAGGAATTTAGGGAAGGAACTCCCGTAGGAACCCGGGAATGTCTCGTCCCTGCTCCTGTCCCACAGCAGGTGCCGGCAGAGGGGAGAAGAGCCGAGCTTAGCAAAGCCTGACTCGGGTTTAAGGCATAGATGGGGATGAGCAGGAGCCGGTTCCAACCCTGGGTCCTCGCCCAGGAAAACTCTTGGAACTGGTTTTTCCAGGTCTGTGGCAAAACCACTTGTGGAAAGATCCTTCTGGATGAGGAGAGGGGGTGGGATTAGGCCGGGCTGGGTTCAGTCTCGGCTCCATCCCAAGGAGTTCCCAAGCGGGTTATTTACCTTCTCCGTGCCTGAGTGCCTGCTTGTTCTTTGGGATTCTGGGAAGTGGGAGGATGGGCACCCGGGAGCCATTTCCCAGCTTTTTTATTCCAGGAAAACCACTGTTAGTGCCCAGTCTCGTGTCCCTTATCAGAGTAAAACTGAGGAGCCAGGAAGTGTTTCCTTAAGGAATGTGTCCTGGGAGCTGTTCCTGGAAGGCTGCAGGGGCCCTGGGAACATTTCCTAAGTGTAGAAATCCTGCGTGTCCAGGATTTCTTTGGGATCTGGGAGCCAGGCCAGCTGTCTGAGGTGGTTAAGACCAGGATCCCGCAATTCCCGGTGCCTCAGGGAGTCTTTCCAGCAGCGTGGGTGGAATGTGGGTCTGTGAGTCACACCCTGACACAGCCAAGGGCACTGACCTCTCCATGATCCCGTTTTCTTTTTTTTTTGGGAGCAGTCACATTTTTGCTTCATTTCCTTGAATGTCCCATTCCAAAGCGTTTTCCTTCCGTGCTGAGCAACTCGTCCCTGCGTTTCCTTGCTGGAAAACAGGGAGAGGCATCAATCCCCAGGGAAACGCTGCTGTTACCCACGGTATTCCCTCTCTTCCCAGCTATCCTGGTGATCGAGTTCGTCTATGCCATCGTGGGAATCGTGTGGCTGACCCAGTACTACACCTCCTGCAACGACCTCACGGCCAAGAGCGTCACTCTGGGTATGGATTGGGAATGTCGGGGCGCGTTCCGGCGGATCCACGGCCAGCATTCCCTCCTGCCGGGTGGGGATGGACGCCTGGAAGTGGATTGGAGCTGTCAATGCGCTCCTTGTCTCCCTCCTTATTGCTGGAACAGTCGTTGCATTCGGTGCTGAGACAGGGATTTGTGTTCCCGGGGAAAGGGCAGGAAGGGGGGAGTCTGGAAATCCTGCTTTTCCCCTTCAAAATGGCTTCGCTCTTTCCCTGGAACTCTTTTCCCGCCTCCTGGTGGGAACGTGCTCATGCTGTAGTCCTGGATATTCCCAGGGTGTTCAATAACCCCACAAAACAGCCGGGAAAACTCATCCGGCTGTGGTTCGGAAGCTTTTCCAGAGGGTTTCTGGGTGGGTTCGAGGTGGGAAGCGAGGGCCGGAGCGCGCCATTCCCGCGGTTTTTGTTTTTCAGGGATGGTGGTGTGTAACTGGGTGGTGATCCTGAGCGTCTGCATCACCGTGCTCTGTGTCTTCGACCCCACCGGCAGGACCTTCGTCAAGCTCCGGGCGACCAAGCGCCGGCAGCGCAACCTCCGCACCTACAACCTCAGGTGAGGGGCATTCCAGGGGATCCCGGCAGTCCAGGGGATCCCGGCAGTCCAGGGGATCCAGGCAGTCCAGGGGATCCCGGCACTCCAAGGGATCCTGGCGCTCGGGGCGCTGGGGTTGGATGGGATCGTGCCCATCAACCCTGGGCTGGTTCTGCTCCCCCGCTGGGACAGAGCGAATCCCAGCGGATCTCCCTTGGAAACTGTGGGATCACGGGGTTTTCCAGGGGACCAAAACCAAGGATATAGAGGTGAGGGAATAGGCTTGCAATTGATAAGGGTTTGATGGATGTAGGAACGGTTCTTATGTGGTTTACAGTCCCCTTTTTATTCCTGGAGTGGTTTTAAGGTGATTCCTTCGACAAATCGTCTGAATTTGGGAATTTGAGTGTGAGAGGAAACGACGCAAAACTGGTGCAAGGAGAGGTCATGGAATCATCATGGAATGCTGGAATGGTTTGGGTTGGAAGGGACCTTTATGGAACATCTCATTCCACCCCCTGCCATGGGCTGGGACATCTTCCACTGGTCCAGGGTGCTCCAAACCCCATCCGGGAACACTTCCAGGGATGGGGCGGCCACAGCTTCCCTGGGAAATCCGTTCCAGGGCCTCTCCACCCTCACAGAGAAGCATTCCTTCCCAATATCCCATCTCTCCCAGCCCTCTGGCAGTGGGAAGCCATTCCCCCTTGTCCAGTTGCTCCAGGTCCTTTTCCAGACTCCTTTTCCAGCTCTCTTGGAGTCCCTTTAGGCCCTGGAAGAGGCTCCAAGGTCTCCCTTGAGCCTTCCCTTCTCCAGGCTGAGCAAATCCTTGTTTGCCCATCCTGGAGCAGCATTTTCCTTGGATTCATTAAAGCAGTGCTGAAATTTTCCTTAAATTGTGGAAACATCTTCCTCTAAATCCCCTTTTCTCCCTTTATTTTCTCCAAAATCCAACCCTTTGCCCTGAGGTTTCTTGGCCAGGAAACAATTCCTGTTGTGTTGGCACTGGGACCTTTTAATTAAGGATTGATTCCATCCTGCAGCTTCCCAGATGGGAAGAGAAGAGGGTTTTTTTTTCCCCCAACCAAGCATTTTCCGAAGGATTTTTTTCCGGTAGGAGACAACACAAACAGGCTTTGTTTCCTCTGACATCTGTGCCTGTCCTTGAGGAATGTGCCTTTGGAGTCCCTGGGATCCAAAGGGGTGAAAAATGAGGCTTTTCAAAAATCCACTGCAAATTCCACATTTTTCCTTGGCTTTGTGTGTTTTGAACCCTGGGCTTTTCCAGTGGCTTGAAATGGGATCCTTTGGGAAGGGAAACTGGGCTTTTCTAAGGATCAGGCCTCAAGTTTTGTTGGAAGGAGAGGCTGGGTTTTGTTGTGGAACGCTGGACATTCCTCCTGACCTTTCCAGTGTATGGCATATTTGGAATTAATGCCCTTTCAGCCCAGTGTGGTGATTCCTGCTTGGGATCAGGGCATTCCCAGGATGAGCAGCTGTCATGATTTTGTGGAAAATAGGGAAAAAACCTCCCCTGGGAGGGTGTGAGGCTCTGGAATGGGTTTCCCAGGAGTAGATTAGGGAATTCTCTGCCTGGCTGGATTGTGTGCCAGGGTGGTTTTCCAGGGTGGATGTGTGGGCTGAGGAAGGAAAACAACCCAACCAAAGGCTCAGCTCCTCGTGCCGAGGCTTTTCCAAGGAGCTTTGGAGCTCCTGCTGAACACGTGGAAGGAAAGCGTTGGGAAAAAATGATTTGGGAATTTTGGAGGGAAAGTAGCTGAGAGCACACTTGGGTGTTCCACCCCTGCAGTGAGGTTGTGGAATTCTTTTGGGATCTTGGAGAGCAGAGCCCTGCTGGCTCTTAGCCTGCTCCTATTCCCATTGCTCCTTTGGAATCTTCCCAAAGGTTCTGGATGTTCAGGCAGGAGGTGCTGGATTGCCTGTGGGATCTGCTCCTTCTCTTCCAGGCAAACCTTCCTTTCCCAGCACCTTTTCCTTCCAGACACCACCCACTTCCTGGGCTTGGGTTTATCCCAGTGGGATCCCCTGGTGGAAAATGGAGTGGGATTTTATTTTGGATTGCTCTGACCTGGATTAAATCTGTGTTTCCATAAAAAAGGCCCTGCTTTAGAGGAGCCTGGGATTTCAGGGAGCATGGAGTCAGTGGCCTTAAGCTGCAGGAGAGTGGGTTTCCATGGGATATTGGGAAGAAACTCTCCTCTGAGAGGGTGGGGAGGCCCTGGAATGGCTTTTCCAGAGGAGCTGTGGCTGCCCCATCCCTGGAAGTGTCTGAGGCTGGGTTGGATGGGGCTTGGAGCAACCTGGGATAGTGGAAGGTGGAACATGATGATCCTTAAAATCCCTTCCAAGCCAGACCAGCTGGATTGCCCTTCTCTGGAGCATGTGCAGGGAAGGGAGTGGAGCTGGGGAAGGGGCTGGAGCACCGGGAGCAGCTCAGGGGGGACCTTCCCATTCCATACAACTCCCTGACAGGAGAGGGGAGCTGGGGGGTATTGGGAACAAGGGACAGGAGGAGAGGAAACGGCCTCAAGCTGCACCAGGGGATGTTTAGGTTGGATATTAGGGAAAATTCCTTCCTGGAAAGGGTTGGAACAGGCTGCCCAGGTCAGAGGTGGAGTCCCCATCCCTGGAGGGATTTAAAATCCATGTGGATGTGGCACCTGGGGATGTGGATTAGAGAGAGAGAGAACAGCTGGACTCCGTGATCCTAAAGGTCTTTTCCAACCACGATTCCATGATCCCGTGGTTCCTGACCTCCCTATCCTATAAAAGGAGCCGAGTTGATCTGTCTGTGGTGTCCGGGACAGGCGGAAGGACAGGGATCAGCACCTGTTTTTCCAACGTTGGAAAACCCTCCCGTGGCCACGTTGTCCCCGTGCTCACATTCCCGCTGTTCCCGTTATTCCCAGACACCGGCTGGAGGAGGGCCAGGCCAGCAGCTGGACAAGGAGGCTCAAAGTGTTCCTTTGCTGCACGAGGACAAAGGACTCGCAGTCGGTGGGTACCAGAAATTCCCTGTGGGAGCCAGAAAACTGGGATATCGCTGGGAGAAATCCGTGGGTTTGCAAGCTTCAGGATCAAATCTGGCAGCAATTCCCGGTCAGCTCCCTTTTCCCTTCCCAGCCAGTTTGCTGAGGCAGTTTCTCCTGGTTTTTTGGATCAGTCCCATATCCTTAATGAGGGGGATTTGGGAATGGGAAAATATAAACCTGGAAAAATATCCAGCAAAATATTCTGGATTTGTTAACAGTCAAAAACTACCTAATCCATAGATCCACTGGGAGATTAGTGGGACTTTTCCTGTTCTGCAGTTGGGATTTTCCCTTGCAAGGAAGGGAAAAGGGCTTGATATTCCTTCCCCAAAAGTTATCGTTCCGTTCTTTTTGGAAGCAGTGGGAGCAGCTGTAGGGATTCAGCAGCATTCCTTGGGACCTTGGTGCTGGGAAAAGCATGGAAAACTTGCCCGATAACTTGTTCTATTGAATTTAGTCGGAATTCCGAGTGTTTGAGGGCTCCTGAAGGACCTGGCAGAAGCAGGGAATCGCTCCCAAAGGCAGGAGAAAGCCACAAAAGCCAAGGGGATCTGGGACTCCCGAAGGAACAGTGGAAATCCCCGAGCCCTGAATGAGTTACAGCCTCACAGGGAGAAAGCTGGGAGTTCTCAAGGACATTCCAGGAAAACCAGCAGCGGCCCCAGATGTTTGACTCCGGTTGGAAGGGCAGGGAAAATGACAGGGAAAACACCCAGGGAGCGACCACAGCGGCGTGGCCTGGCTAAATATAGCCTGGAGCTCTGCTTCCAGAGGGATGCAGCAGGAACAGGAGCATGTTGGGAAGGGAGATGAATTTAGAGAGGGAGAGAAATGCGTCTGGAATTGAAATCCCAAAGGGAAAGGTGGGAAAATCAAGGAGGATCAGGTGAAGGCCACTGTTATTCCTCATAAGGGGCAGCTGGGATGGATTGGATTAACAGGGTTTGTCAGGAATTATCCACGGGGTGCAGCTTCCAGAAGCTGCAGGAATTGGCACAGGCCTTGTGCAGGAGTCCAGCCCCCTCCCAGGATCCCTTTCCCTGGCTGGAATGCCGCTGTGTTCCCAGGGAACGTCCCAGCCCCATCCTGCTGGGAAGTCCTGCCAGCTCCCAGCTCCTCTGCTCGGGAAATCCAGCAGGAAAAGCAAAACCTGGGAGAGCCCTGACGGGCACCCAAAGGTCCTGATTCCTGAACAACTCCCACTTTACTCAGGATTGCAAAGTATTCCAAGCATTCCAAGCTCTTAACAAACCCTTCATTCTGCAGGGTCCGAGTCTCCTCTGCTTTTGGTCCCTGCAGGGAATGTTTCTCCCTGGTTTGTTGGTTTTTTTTTTTACTTCAGGATGAAAGCAGATTCCAGACTCTTCACATTCCTCATGCTGTTGAATTCCCACTTTATATCCAGCTGGAGCCATTTCCGGCCTCTTTTCCCTGCAGGAACAAGCTCTGACTTTTTCCCATGCCCTGGAATGGGAGCATGTGGAATGAATGGATCAGAAATGAATCCATTGCTGTCTCTCCCAGTTTTCATGGGAAAAAAACCTGTTGTAGCAGAGGATCCTTGTCCTTTGGGCTGGAAAAGAGTTCTGTGGACTGGACATGGAACTGGGGAAAGGATGAATGGGAAGCCCCAGAGCCTTCAGGGTTTGTAGCAGAACGTTCCAGGTGTTCCCCTGCAACAATTTGGGAAAAAGGATCCCAGGTCTGGGTTAAATTTGGGAAAAGGATCCCAGGTCTGGGTTAAATTTGGGAACAGGATTCCAGGTCTGGGTTAAAGATGGGCAAAAGGGTCCCAGGTGTCCGAGCAGGAATAGTATCAGGTGTTCCAGCAAAAAGCTTTTCCTTTGGAGCAGAAAATCCACGTTAAAGTTCCAGGACAGCCCTTCTTGGTCGGAGCATCTGGGGCTGTTGCTGCCACTTTGGATTAATGGATGTTTTCCCTCATTTGTTTGGAGGCTGTTGGTGTTTCTGGTGAGCTTAGAGGAGCTGGGCTGGGACCTGGCAGGTCAGGATTTCAAGGATCCTGCAGCTGGAATGTTGGAGAGGTTAATGCCGGGCTTTCCAAAGGCACCTCTGGCACAGTTGGCACCTGGATCCCCATCCCTTAATGGGCACTTCACTCACCTGTGTAGGGAAGTGAGGAGTGACTGGAAGTCATCCTGCACTCCAGGAGTTTGGCAGGGATAAAGGGATGTAGGTCATTCCTGCGGGAGCAAGGCTGTCATTCCTGCTGGGAAAAGAAGGGATTTACTGCCTTGATGGTCAGAGAAAAGAGAGGAGGAATCCCGACCTGGAAAGTGTCAGGATTTCCACAGCTCTGCAGGTTTGAGGAGCTGCATAAAGGATACCACAAAAACCTGGGATAAAAGTTCAGGACAAGGCTCTGATAATCCTTGGAAGGAAAGGTTTGGGATGGCAGGAGCCAAAATACCGTTGGTTTGCTACAACCCCACATTCCAACCTCTGGATCACCCTTTTCCTTCGGCTGCAGTAATGACACATCAGCTCTGACTCACATTCCAGCCCATCTCCCGCTTCCCAAAATGTTTTCCTTCAGGCTTTTGTGGTTTTTTTTTTCCCCTGTAGTACAGACAAAAAGGTGGAAAAAGAACATTTCTCCTCAGCATTTTTGTCCCTCTGCTCCAGAACCTTTTTGCGTGACCCTCTCAGGTCACTTCCATTTCTGTCCCTCCTTTTCTGGGATTGATCACCTTCCCCCCTGGGAATTCTGCATTTAGTGACTCAGATCATTTTCCATGTTTTCCTTTTCAGGCCTTTTTGCTTGGGTGCCATCCAGAATAAAGCTGGAAAAGCCTGGCAGTAGGGGCCAGAGGATCCCAGATCCAGTTTAAATTTGGTCAGAGGATCCCAGGGCTGGGTTAAATGTGGGGAAAAAGAGATCCCAGATCTGTGTTCAGTCTGGGAAAAGGATCCCAGATCTGGCTTAAACATGGGCAGAAGGAATTCTGGGTCTGGATTAAATATGGACAAGTTAAATTGGGGCCAAAGAATCCCATATCTGGCTTAAACATGGGCAAAAGGAATTCTGGGTCTGGATTAAATATGGACAAGTTAAATTGGGGCCAAAAGATCCCAGGTCTGGGTTAAATTTGGGAACAGGATCCCAGGTCCGGTTTAAATTTGGGAACAGGATCCCAGGTCTGGGTTAAATTTGGGAACAGGATCCCAGGTCTGGGTTAAATTTGGGAACAGGATCCCAGGTCTGGGTTAAAT
>NW_020885072.1:97707-98743 GCF_003945725.1 Corapipo altera | reverse complement strand
CAGGTCTGGGTTAAATTTGGGAACAGGATCCCAGGTCTGGGTTAAATATGAGAAATGTATCCCAGGACAAATTTAGAATTTAAGAGACTGTAAATAGGACAAAATGAGTCCTTTTCCCCCCTGGAATAGCCTTTATTGTGTTTCTGAGGATAAGGATGACTCCAAGGTGACTCCGGATTGGGATTTACTTGGTTTTCATCCTTTTCCCCCTGTTTTATTTAATGTACAGATCCCAAAACATTCCCTTTCCCTCCCTTTGTGCCTGCCTGGGATGTTTGGATGTTCTCCCTCCCACACCTGAGCACGGAGCACAGGACAAACCCCACCTCCCAGTGGGAATACGGGAAGCAAGCAGGAGGCAATAATTCCCTGATGAGTCTGGGCCTGGCATTCCCCGAAGGAATGTCGTGGATCTCCAGGGCCATCGCCGTGTCCCGGCTGGAGGCCGTTCCCAAACTGCCGTGACTCTCCTCTGTCCCTGGGTTTTTCAGGATGCCTATTCCGAGATCGCCTACCTTTTCGCGGAGTTTTTCCGGGATCTGGACATCGTCCCCTCGGACATCATCGCGGGGCTGGTGCTCCTGAGGCAGCGGCAGCGGGCCAAGCGGAACGCTGTCCTGGATGAGGTGGGCACGGGAACACCGGGAACGTGCCCGTCCCTGGGAGCACCACGTGCTTCTCCCCGCCTCCCTCCCGGGCTGTTCCCACTTGCTGAGCTGGGAATTAAAAATAATGACGGACTTAAGCGGCTTCTCCCAAGTTTTTCCCAGTGGTTTTTCCCAGCTGACACTGAGTCAAGGTTGGAATTTGTCATCCGCAAGTACAGGTTGAGCTCTTGATCCCAAAAAAGCCTTGAAGGGAAGACTTTTTTGGGATCAAGAGCTCAACCTGTACTGTAGGGAAGATTATTCCCACTATGTTATGGATTGGGAGGATTATTCCCACTATGTTATGGATTGGGAGGATTATTCCCACTATGTTATGGATTGGGAGGATTATTCCCACTATGTTATGGATTGGGAGGATTATTCCCACT
>NW_020885072.1:97360-97697 GCF_003945725.1 Corapipo altera | reverse complement strand
TTGGGAGGATTATTCCCGCTGTGTTATGGATTGGGAGGATTATTCCCACTATGTTATCAATTGGGAGGATTATTCCCACTATGTTATCAACTGGGAGGATTATTCCCACTATGTTATGGATTGGGAAGATTATTCCCACTATATTATCAATTGGGAAGATTATTCCCTGTGATGTGGAGGAGACTCCAGCAAGCTTCAGGAAGAAAAATTCCTAAATTTCCAAGCCATTGTTCACATTTTCAAATTGTCAGCCCAAGAGAAAATTGACTTATTTGCTTGGTTTGTTTGTTTTGGTTTTTTTTTTCCCCCCTTGACTTGAAATTCGGGAGTAAAACCA
>NW_020885072.1:93600-94360 GCF_003945725.1 Corapipo altera | reverse complement strand
GCCCCGGGTGTCACCATCGAGGAGGACAATTGCTGCGGCTGCAACGCCATCGCCATCCGCCGCCACTTCCTGGACGAGAACATGACCTCCGTGGACATCGTCTACACCTCCTGCCACGACGCTGTGAGGGCCAGCTGAGACCCCTTCCCATTCCAGCCGGGCCCCCTTCCCGTGGGATTTACCCGCGTTCCGCCGGGGCGGCACCAAGGAGGGAAATCGGGCCTCGTTCCGCACCCGCAGTGGGGCTCCATCAGAAAATTCCTTCCCTTGGGGGCAGAAACAACCTCCTTTTCCCTGTGGATAATCCAGTCTCTCCTGGTCTTTCCCAGGTCTATGAGACCCCTTTCTACGTGGCCGTGGACCACGACAAGAAGAAGGTGGTGATCAGCATCCGAGGGACGCTGTCCCCAAAAGTAAGCGGGGCTGGCTGGGGGCTGCCCCGGGGGGGACGTCCCGGAGAGTTCCGGAGGCATTCCCGACCCGGAGTTGACTCACCTGAAGCAAGGGTGCCTTTCTTCCAGGATGCCCTGACGGATCTGACCGGGGATGCCGAGCGCCTGCCGGTCGAGGGGCACCACGGGACGTGGCTGGGACACAAGGTGAGGGCACGGGAAGGAGGGGAAACAAAACCAACCCAAACCTCATTTTTCTGTTGATTTTTCTCTCCTTTCCCCCTTGGTTTTTCTCTCCTTTCCCCCTTGATTTTTCTCTCCTTTCCCCTTGATTTTTCTCTCCTTTTCCCCTTGATTTTTCTCTCCTT
>NW_020885072.1:86029-93590 GCF_003945725.1 Corapipo altera | reverse complement strand
CCCTTGATTTTTCTCTCCTTTTTCCCTTGATTTTTCTCTCCTTTTTCCCTTGATTTTTCTCTCCTTTTCCTCCCCTCCCTTTTCCCCCTTCTCCCTTTCCCCCCCCCTTCACTTTTCTTCTGGGTCTTCTCTCATCTTCCTCACAGTTTTTCTCTGAGAACCAAAACCAAACGAAAGCCCCTCAATTTTTCTCATTATTTGCTTTTTTAATGACCAACCCCCCAAATGGTCGTAATTACTTTAAAAAGGACATTCCAGAACTGCAGCAAAAGGGCTTTGAGGTGTTGAATAATCCCTGGGAACAGTTAAAATCCCTGGGAACAGTTAAAATCACTGGGTGTGTAATTAAAAAACTCTGTCCAATTAGTGCCATCCAAACTGGAAAAGACATCTTGGAGACCCGGAATGGAATTCCTGGAGTCATCCAAATGACTTGGCCTTCCAACGACCTTCTCAGAATTTGCAGTGAAACTCTGGGAATGTGTTTGGAGACAGGAATGCCCTCCAAGGATCCTGGCAGGACTGGCATCTGTGTAATTTGATGGATGCTCCCTGTCTGTGAGCAGCTCTGGGATAACTGAATCCATTTATTCCAGAGCTACCCTTTGCCCCCGTCTGGCAAAGGAATGCCAAGTCTTTAAGCTGCTCAGGAATTTGGGAGCTTGCCAGGATGCAGTGCCAGGTTGGGAAAGGGGAATTGAGGGCTGGAAGGAACGGAGCAGTTGCTGGGAATGCTGCTGGAGGAGAGGAGTTGTTGCCCAAGGTGGGATATTGAGCCTGGAATTCCTTGGGAGCTCCTGCTCCCTCCATTTGTGTGGATGCCAAACCTCTTCCCTGGGCTTTGATGCTCTCCTTTAGGAACTGGAATCCTGGAATGGTTTGGGTGGGAAGGGACCTTAAAGATCCCATTCCAACCCCTAGACCGGGTTTTTCCCTATAAAATAGACCCCTCTGGGACTTTTCCCCCCAAATCTCATCTATCCCAGAGCAGTTCCTTGCCTTTGGATGGCAAAGCAGTACAGGACATTCCCATCCCCTTTCCCTAAATCTCGGATCCATTTGGTTATTTACTTGCGAGGTTCCAAAATTAAGCCCAAATTGTTTAATTCCCTTGAAACTGAATCTGTTGCCTGGAGGATCTATGGATGCACATCCCTGGAATTGCCCAAGGACAGGTTGGACAAGGCTTGGAGCATCCCAGTCTAGTCCAAGGTGTCCCTGCCCATGGAACTGGATGAGTTTAAGGTCCGTTCCAACCCAAACCATCCTGGGATTCCATGAAATTTAAGGAACAGGCTCCATTTTGATGGAACTTTACAGTCTCATTCCATAATATTAAAATCACTGCCTCCATTAAAATCTAATTCCCAAAAATATGTCCTAAGGCTGACTAACACCGGGCACCACCAGGGATTTGGGTCATGCTTCCTAAAAATAGAATCCCAAATTCACCTTGGGAATTTAGATCAGTAGCCCGTTCCCTTCTCCTGGGGATTGGGAATGGAGACTCTTCTGGAAGATTTGGGGCTGCTGGGAATTGGGATACAGGCACCAACCACCTTTTTGGTGGTCCCAGTGTCCCACATTCCCATTTCTGTGCTCATGGAGTCACCTCAGTGCTGCTCCTCCTCTCCAGCACCTGGGTGGGATTTGATGGGATTCGTGGTACTGAGGACTTGGAAAATTCCATGTTTTTTGAGCAGACAAATCCTGTGATATCCCTGAGATGGAGAGTGAATCCTCAATACCGTTCCTGTTGTATTTACACTGTTATTTAATGGAAAACAGCCCAGGAGTTGATTTTCCCTGGTTTTTTTCCCAGTCCAGGCAGTGTGAATTATTTGAGATCTGTAATTCCCAAATTAGGATTGATCATTTCTGTTCAACCTGGTTGGTGTTTTTTTTTGTTTTTTTTTTTTTTTTTTTTTTGGAATTCAGGCTTGCTTCCCACTGAATTAAACTGTAAGAAAAGCATCACCTGGAATTCCAAACCAAATTCCAATTGCTTGTTTGATACCTGTGTTTGGAATTGAATCAGCTCCGTTTGGAATTTAATACATGGAGGGACAAAACTCCTCGGCAGAGAGGAGGAATGGGGAGCCCCAGCCTGTGGTTTTTCCCATCTTCCAGCACTTTTGAAGTTCTAGGCAATAAAATCCTTTAATAATTTATGATTGATGTCCTTTAGCAGCCAAATTCCCTTAATGCTGGTGACTGGAAAAGGCAGGAATGAACTCTTCCTGTACAGGGAGCGCTCCCACTTTTCCTCTTGGTGTTTGTATTGTTTTCTCTGTAAACTCAGGATAATTCACACTTTTATTCCCAGATTTAAATGGAAAAATCATTCACAGATTTAACGGGGAGAGGAAAATTTGGCAATTAAAACATGAATATTCAGAACATCCAAGTTTATATTTCCATGTTCTTCCACAAATCCCGGGATCTGAAGTACCAAACACACAACCCTGTTTAAGCTGGTTTTTGGGATGTTTTTTCCCTCTAAATACACCCTGATCCCAGGAATAAGCCCTTGGGATTTAAGAACTCGTTACTCCTGAACACCACGATCCAGAATTTCTCTTCTGGAATGTGGAGAGGGGACTCAGTTTTTCCTCCATCCCGAGTGTGCCAAGGGACGCCCCGGAGCTTCCACAGCTTTTGGCTGCTGGATGTTGGGATCGGGGCTGCCACACATCCATTTGGATCCCACTGTCTTCCCACTTCCCGCAGGGAATGGTGCTCTCTGCCGAGTACATCAAGAAGAAGCTGGAGCAGGAAATGGTGCTTTCCCAAGCCTTTGGACGTGACCTGGTGAGTTCCAGTTTTCCTTCCAGACAGAGGATGAGAATTCCCTATAAACCTGGTTTTTAAGGGAATTGCCGTGTCCTGGATGCCTCATGTTAATTTCTCAACTCTCCCTTTAATTCCCGTCCCTCTGGATTGCCAGCTCCCTCATGGAATCCTGGAATCTGGGGTTGTAAGGGACCCTAAAACTGCTCCGGTCCCACCCCCCCTGCCATGGGAAGAGAACATTCCATAAGATCAGGTTGCTCCTCGAGGCTTTTTCATTTTGGAACCCCCAGCACTGCAGAGCTCCTGGTTATTCTCTCTTTCCTAAGGCAGGAAGTCCCACGTGGGAATGCGGGACAGGGAACGTTAAAACCGAGCCAGCGGGAACTAAAATCCCATCTCCGTGGAGGTTCTTTCCGGAATGCTGTCTCTGGGAGCACGTTCCTGGTGGCAGGGAGCTAGCAGAGATCCCAAGGGAGGTGTTGGGAAGCAGCTTGCCTTGGTTTATGGGTTGGGAATAGCTGTGGAAGTGCTGCCTCGGGATGTTTGATGGATGGAGGGAGAGACACTCCGGCATCCGGCTTCATCCCTCTCTGCCTGGAAAGGGAATATTGGGTTTGTTCCCAGTAATCAGGAGGAATTTTTCCTGGCTTTAGGTACGTAAATGCCATCCCAGCTCCCACCAAAGGTTCCTGTATCTCAGGATATTGTTTCTGACAGTTGCCAGCAACAGATATTCCAGGGAAAAGTACCCAGGGAGGTGGAGAAACACTTTGTCCATGGATTTGGATATTATCAGGAAGCTGTGAGGTTTGAGGAAAGGGCCAAAGGCTCCTGTAAATCCCAGAGAATTCAAACAGCTGGTGTGCATTTCCTGTTTCTTCCCATCCTTTTTCTTCCAGGGAAGAACCAGTAGGTCACACACTGATGGAGATGTAGAATTCCAGAAGCGAGTGAATTCCAGGGCCTGGAGTGCCAGGAATGGGAATGGCTTCCCACTGATAGAGGGCAGGGTCAAATGGGATACTGGGAAGAAATCCTTCCCTATGGGAATGGTGAGGCCCTGGAATGGATTTCCCAGGGAAGCTGTGGCTGTCCCATCCCTGGAAGTGTCCATGGCCAGGTGGGACAGGTTTTGGAGTAGCCTGGGATAGTGGAAGGTATTGGGATTGGAACCAGATGGGCTTTAAGGTCCCTTCCCACTCAAACCATTCCAGGATTCCGTGATGATTCCATGAGATTCAGAGCAAGGAGCTGTTCAGCTGGAATCTGGAGCTTTCATGTGTGAAAACCACTCGAAAACCTGGGGAAAGGGAGAGATTTGGGGGATGAATCCCCGTTAATTTTCAGCGTGGCGTCCATTTCTTGTTGGTTTTGGTTTCCAGGGAAGAGGGACAAAACACTACGGCCTGATTGTGGTTGGGCACTCCCTGGGAGCTGGAACTGCTGCCATCCTGTCCTTCCTGCTGCGCCCCCAGTACCCCTCCCTGAAGTGCTTTGCCTATTCCCCCCCAGGTGGGCTGCTCAGGTAGGTCTTGGGATGCAGGTGGGACTGGAGCTGGAGCACGGCCCGGTTGGGATCCTCTAAGGAGCAGTAGAAGGGACAGGCAGCCTGGATTTGCCAAGTGTTCCCTCCGTGGTAGAGTTTGGAATTCAGGGTAGGAGGGCAGGTGGCCACTCTCCCAAATATTCCGGAGTTGTCTGTGGCTCTCATTTTAATGGAAAATGCAAGTTGGATGCAATTTCCATACTCTTTGCCCAGTCCTGATCCAGTTGCTTGGATTCCTTTTCCAAAGAAACTTCACCTCACTTTGGGATGTGATTTCTCCCATTCCAAAGCGGTGCCTGAAAAAGGGGCAGAGGGATTGTGCTTTTTGGGTGCTGGTTTCCCTCCCAAGGGAGAGAGAATAATGGGGAATTCCTCCCATTGTAAATGGGAACAGACCTTCTGGTCACATTATTCCCAAACAGAACCATCCCATGGGATTGCTGGCAAGTGAGGGAAGGTCTTTCTGGTTGTCATGGGGATCCTTGAAATGGGCTCTGGATTCTCCAAAGCCCCTTGTGGCAGTTCCTGCATCATATTCCAGGAGCAGCCAAGGGTTTTAAAGTGTCCTGCTGATGGATCTTGATGTTGGCATTCCTTGTTGTTGTCATTCCTGGCTTTCTGCAGCCGCAGAGCTACAGAGGAGGATGTTCCATGGGAGTTTTGTGGCTTTTTGTTCAGAAATCCCACTTCTGGATCCCTTGGGAGCCCCTGACTTGTGTTGTGCCCAGGATCATCTCCAGGAAGCTCCACAGAGTGGGAATCTTAATTCCTTCCCTCTCAGTCCTCAGGTTGCTCCAGAAATTTGCCATCTGAGTTCTCCACAATATTCCAGTATTTCATTCCACAGTGTCTTTGTCAGGTAGCCTCAGGAGCACGGAATATCTTCTTCCTTGGCTGCCCTGCCGTTCCCAAACTCTTGGAAAATGGCTGGGAGGCATTGAGTTAAAGCACTTCCTTTCCCAGGTATATCCAGAGCCACGTGCAGGGGAATGTTTGAGCCCTGGGATGTGGATATGAGGCTTTTCCTTCCCAAGGTGCAAATCCCAAAAGCCTTGGAAGTAGCTTGGATTGGGGTTTTGTGCCCCTGGTTCTCTGCCACCGGCCTGGGAATGAAACACTGTTTGCTTCTTCCTGCTCCTGTTTCTCTTCCAGTGAGGATGCCATGGAGTATTCCAAGGAGTTTGTGACTGCAGTGGTGCTTGGGAAAGATCTGGTGCCCAGGCAAGTGGAGGAGTGTCCCAAATCGTTCCTGAGTGTTTGCTGTCCTGTCCCCAGATCATCCATTTCCTGTCAGAAACACGTGGATCATCTGTCTCCGGATTCCTCATTTGCCTGTCCTTGTCTTGTTCCTCATTTATCTGCCTGGTTCCTTGTGTTATTCCTTATTTATCCTCCTGCTTCCCTGTGTTTTCCCTGGGCACCTCTGTTGGTGCTTCACACACCTCTTTATAGGCAAATCCTTCCTGTGTGCCAGAAAAGTGGGAATATCCTGCCTCTGGAATCACTCACTGTGGTCCCTGGAGCATCAGTGTCATCTTCCCAGTTTCTTGTGTCATCTTGGATGTGCTATCACCTCATGTTTGTCCCAAAATTCCTGTTCCATTTCATATCTCCGACCCAGCTCATTCCTTGGCATCTCTCACCTTCCTCATCCCCTGGGATACGTTCTGCTGAGCAGGGGTTTGGGCCGGGACAGACAACCTGGCATTTCCCTGGATGACATGACCTGCTCCATCCTGGAATTTCCTCAGTGGTGTCACTCAGCTCCCAGACACCTTCCCGAGTCACCTGTTCCGTGTCATCCTTCCCTGGCATCTGGGATTCCACTGTCAGCTCCCTGTTCCCTGAGCTCTCTCCCCTCCGTGTTCCCTGCTCTGCTCCCATTTATTGTCCCAATGGTTCCCGACCCCTCTTCCCCCTTTCCTGCTCCGGGCTGATGCCACATCCCACCTCAGAAACCTGCACTGCTTTCCCCCCACTCCCAGTTCCAGCCCCAGTCCACTCTGGGTTTCTCCATTCCAGATTCCAGCCCCAATCCGGTGTGCATTTTCCCCCATTCCAGATCCCAGGCCCAATCCAGTCTGGGTTTTTCTATTCCAGATTCCTACCCCAGTCTGAGAGTTCCCCCCATTCTGGAGCCAAATCCAGTCTGGGTTTTCCCCCATTCCAGATCCTGGTCTGAATCCAGTCTGGGTTTTCCCTCATTCCCAGTTCTGACTGTGATCTGGTCCAGGTTTTCCCCCATTCCAGATTCCAGCCCCAGTCTTTCCCCCATTCTGGATTCTGGGCCTGATCCAGTCTGGGTTTTCCCCATTCTGGATTCCAGGCATTATCCAGTCCGGGTTTTCCCCCATTCCCAATTCCAGTGCTAATCCAGTCTGGGTTTTCCCCATTCTGGATTCCAAGCATTATCCAGTCCGGGTTTTCCCCCATTCCAAATTTCACCCCGATTCAGTCTGGGTTTTCCCCCATTCCCAATTCCAGCACTAATCCAGTCCGGGTTTTCCCCCATTCCAGATCCCAGCCCTGATCCAACCTGAGTTTTCCCTCATCCCTGATTCCAGCCCTGATCCTTGTGGTATCCTTTTGAATGTGATTCCTTGTTCTCCTGTGCCCACGTGCCCTTCCCATCCCATTCCCTGCCCGGGTGTTCCAAACACGTCTCCCTCTTTTCCATAACCCCATCTGCCTGTTTTCCTTACTCCCACTTTCCTCTCTTCCAGGATCGGGCTCTCCCAGCTGGAGGGGTTCCGCCGGCAGCTCCTGGATGTTCTCCAAAGAAGCACCAAACCAAAGGTGAGAGGGAAGAGGGACAAACCCCTGGAAGTGTCTCCAGGCAAGGATAGGGAATTGCAGTGGTGGGAAGGGCGGGTTTCCTCCAGGTGTCCTTGGGATCACTGTTTAGGGAACTCCAGGAATGACGGGAAGAGATCCAAGGAGAGCTCCGTGGGCTGGTTCCCACTCAGGTGTTCCAAGTTCACCGTCACAGATCCCAAATAACCGAGCAGGGAATTTTCTGTCCAAGCCTGTGTTGGTGTCTGTGTTCCCAGTGTGGAGTTTTTTCAGCTGGGATAAAGCTGGGAACAGACTGGAATTGTCTGTTTATGGGCATGGCTGGGTGATGCTGGGATAAGGAGTCTGGTCGTGTTTCGGGCATGGGAAATGTGGGAATTGTCCCTTCCCAGTCTCCACCATTACGCTGAGATAGGAAAAAACCGTAAA
>NW_020885072.1:65782-83029 GCF_003945725.1 Corapipo altera | reverse complement strand
CTCATTTATCCTCCTGCTTCCCTGTGTTATTCCATATTTATCCTCCTGCTTCCCCGTGTTATTCCTCATTTATCCTCCTGCTTCCCTGTGTTATTCCATATTTATCCTCCTGCTTCCCCGTGTTATTCCTCATTTATCCTCCTCCTTCCCTGTGTTATTCCTTATTTATCCTCCCCGTGTTTTCCCTGGGTGTCTCTATTGGTGTTTCCCACACCTTTTTATAGGTGATTTCCTCCTACGTGACAGAGAATGGGGACTGTCCCACCTCTGGAATTGCACTCCCTGGCACAGGGCTATCCCTATTCCGGGATCAGTGCCCCAGACCCGGGATTTGTGCCCTTTTTCCCCGCTCGAACCTCCCGAGTCCCGCGGGGTGACCGTGCTTTTCCCGTGCTCTCTTCCCTCCTCGCCGCTCCTCGCTCAGTGGCGGATCATCGTGGGGGCCACCAAGTGCATTCCCAAGTCGGAGCTTCCCGAGGAGCCGGAGGAGAGCTCTGTGCCAAGCCAGCGGCTGTGGGCTCACCCCAGCGACCTGACCATCGCTCTGTCAGCCAGCACGCCCCTCTACCCGCCCGGCCGCATCATCCACGTCGTGCACAACCACCCTGCCGAGCAGTGCTGGTGAGTCCCACATTCCCTGGCAATTCCCTGGCAATTCCCTGGCAATTCCCACACACCCCTCTACCCGCCCGGCCGCATCATCCACGTCAGGCACAACCACCCTGCCGAGCAGTGCTGGTGAGTCCTGCCATTCCTGGCAGGAAAACGCCCGGAGGTGAGAATTAAGGGTTGGGTTTTCTTTTCCCTGCTGTCTAGAACGGTTTAGGTTGGAATGGGAGCATAAAGGTCCGTGGGGGGGATGCCTCCCACTGCTCCAGGGTGCTCTGAGCCGGCCTGGAGCACCCCCAGGGATGGGGGAGCCGCAGCTTCCCCGGGAAATCCATTCCAGGGCCTCAGCGCCCTCACGGGGAAGAGTTTCTTCCCAGCATCCCGTGTAAACCAGCACATGGAATGGTTTGGGATGGAAGGGACTTAAGGATCATCCAGTCCACGGCAGGGACACCTTCCGCTGCTCCAGGTTGCTCCAAGCTGGCCTGGAGCACCTCCAGGGATGGGGCAGCTGCAGCTTCCCTGGGAAATCCATTCCAGGGCCTCACCGCCCTCACGGGGAAGGATTTCTTCCCAGTGTCCCACCTAAAGCCACCTTCTGGCAGTGGGAAGCCATTCCCCCTTGTCCTGCCCCTCCGGGCCCTTCTCCAGATTCCCTCTCCAGCTCTCTGGGAGCCCCTTCAGGCACTGGGATGTCATTCCCTATTGGATAATGGAGATTGTGGAGCAGCACGTGCTTCAACATCTCCTCCCTCTGTTTTTCCTGCTGTTGCTTTTTCTCCCTCTCCAACCAAAACATTTCCCTGCTCTTTCATCCCGTTTTCCCCTTTGTTTGGATCCCTTTTCCAGCTGCTGCGAGCAGGAGGATCCCACTTATTTTGCCATCTGGGGGGACAACAAGGCCTTCAACGAGGTGATCATCTCCCCGGCCATGCTCCACGAACACCTTCCCTACGTGGTCATGGAAGGGCTCAACAAGGTAAGGGGATTGGGATCCCGAACATCCACTTGGGATAGTCACTCCTTGCCCTGGAATGCTGCAGGTTTAAATGCATGAGGCCGTTTGTTTTGGGGAAGAGGAGGGAAAAGTGCTGATGCTTGAGGTCAGTCGGGCACGGGATGTTGGAGCTGGATGTGGTGAGGTCTGGGAATGGAATTCCCAGGGTTCCCAGTCCTGTTTCCAGACTTCACGTCGGAATAACGGGAGGTTGGGGAGTGGTTGGTTCATTCCAGGAGGTGCCCATTGGATGAGTCCGGGTGACATCCGGGGATATGTCAGGACTAATCCATCTGATCCTTCATCTCCAGACCTTTCCTCGTGCTTCCAGGTGGCTTTGGGAAGAAACAGGCAAATCCAGCTCCCAGTAAATCCCTGCTGTTCCTCTCCTTGCCTTGGACAGGTCTTGGAAAACTACAACAAGGGGAAAACCGCTTTGCTTTCCGCAGCCAAGGTGATGGTGAGTCCGACGGAGGTGGATCTCACTCCGGAGCTGATATTCCAGAGCCAGCCCTTGCCCAGCGGCCCTTCCATCCAGGTGGGAACCGGAGCCATCCCAGCGGACAGGAGGAACAGCAGCACCAAGTAAGGATGGATTTGGGCAGGAATGTTGGCTCTAGGTGTGGATCCTCTCCCTCTTGGAGCGCTGTGATCCGTGTTTGTGGATAGATCCAAGGGATGCCTTTGTGGGACCTGTGTCAGGGGGAAAAGATCCTTTGTGTCCCTCAGGAATCTGAGTGGAGCAAGGTCAGGAGAACATACAAGGTGTGGAAGAAACCTCCTTCGCTCCTTATCCAGAAAAATCTGGTTTTCCCAAGGTGAAACTTCCAGCCAAATGAGGTGATTTTCCATAGCTTAGCACAACATATACATTTAAAGCTGCTTCATGCTGGGATTTATGGAATATCACAAACAGGATCACGTTGGGAACATGGATGTAGGTGAGGGGAAAGCAGCTGGTGTCCTGCTTGGGAAGGATAAGAGCAGGAAATCCAGCAGAAAACAGGGAAGAGGCGTATTCCAAGTGCTGAAGGTGTTCCCATATCTGGACTGATGGGGAAAATGAAGGGAGGCTGTTTGCATCCAGAGGTGGCTGTGAGTGGAACCAGGAGATGGAACTGTGTGGGTGGGAAGGGATAACTCCTTGGCAAGGGAAGCACTTCCATGGGGTTTTCAGGGAGAGCTATGGGGTGAGGGATTTCTGGATAAGTGTGAGGTCACAGGATGGAGATTTAAATTCAGAGGGAAGATGAGGCAGCAGATAACGTGGAAAAATGGGAATATTCTTGTCAGAGAGAGTGAATGGTCAGAGGCAGTGAAGGAGAGCTTGGAAGCAGAACACAGCTGGGATGGAAGAGGGATTGTCCCAGGTTTTTGAGGGCTACAGTAGGACTGAGAAGATGGTGTTTAATTCCAGGTTAGAACCATCTTAATGTGTCAGATTTCCTCTTTTGGGATTCTTGGAATCTCTTCCTAGATCACTGTTACTCCACTGAAGCTGCAGAGGGATCAGATATTGCCTTACCTCATGAAGCATTCCCTGTATATCCCTCATGAAGCATTCCCTGTATATCCCTCATGAAGCATTCCCTGTATATCCCAGCCCTTTGGCAGGGGCAGGAGTCCTCTCCTAAACTCAGGCTCCCTTCCCAAATACTTGCATAATTCCATGTCCTTAAGGCTGTTGATCCCAGGCCTGGTGCAGGAGCTCCTTCCCTGTGTTTTTCTGGAAGAGCCTGCCTGATCCCTAAAATCTTGGTGTAGGTGGAGTTTTCCTACCTGTCTTAAAGGCTGGTCATGGAAAATGCTCTGACAGCCTCGTGGAATTTGTGGTGGGATCACCAGCACAGAGAAGGAGGGGAAAACCTGAGCCTGGAGTGGTCCCAGAGTGGGAAAAGAAGGAGAAAGTGGGTTAAGTGTAGGTTGGTCCTTCAGTCTCTCTCCCCTAAATCTTCTTTAATGCAGAGGTTTTGGATGCTTTGGAAGTGCTGCAGGTTTCTCTGGGAGCAGAGCCATGATCCCAAGTGACAGTGGTGCTGGAGAAGGAAGACATTGGGAGAATCGTGGAATGGTTTGGGATGGAAGAGACCTTAAACACCGTCTCGTTCCAATCCCCTGCCATGGGCAGGGACACCTTCCACCAGCCCAGGTTGCTCCAACCTGGAACACCTCCAGGGATGGGGATTCCACAGCCTCTCTGGGCAGGAGAGAGGGATTTATTTAACCAGGAAAGCAGGGAGAAGGACAAGAACCGGAGTTTGCTGAGGGGAGAGTCAGTGTGATATTTTCCATTGGGAGAACGGAGCAATGGGGGATTTGCAGGAGTCCTGGATGGGTTTGGTTGGAGGAATCGTGCGAGGAACTCTGTGCCCGACACTCAGATCCTCTGGCTGCCTCCTCACGTTGTCTTTTCCCGCTGCAGGAGCAAATCCCACTCGGAGATCAGCCTGGAGGGGTTCTACGAGACGAAGCCGCTTTCCCCGGTGCAGAAGGACCCGGTGGAACTGCTGCTCCTGGACACCAAGGAGCGCCTTTCCGTGGAGCTGCAGGACCGCCGGGCCCCTCTGGCCACCATGGAGAGCCTCTCGGACAACGAGTCCATCTACAGCTTCGACTCGCGGCGCTCCTCCGGCTTCCGGAGCATCCGGGGCTCGCCCAGCCTGCACGCGGTCATGGAGAAGGACGAGACGCACTGCTTTTACATCGACCCCGTCATCCCCGAGGAGAACCCTTCCCTCAGCTCCCGCACCGAGCTGCTGGCCGCAGACAGCCTCTCCAAGCATTCCCAGGAGACGCAGCCCCCGGAGAACGTCCTCAACAGCGGGGACACCACCCCCCGGCGCCGCTGCAGCGCGGAGGGCGCCGGGAGCGAGGGCGAGCGCGGCCCCTCGTCCCCCCGGGAGGAGCCGGCGCTGCACAACGGCCGCCTGGCCGATGTGCCCAGCCCCCAGGTGCTGGAGTTCGCCGAGTTCATCGACAGCCTCTTCAACCTGGACAGCAAGAGCAGCTCCTTCCAGGACATCTACTGCATGATGGTGTCGGACAGCTCCAGCGACTTCGCCGAGCTCCCCAAGTCCGTGAGCGAGCAGGAGATCCTGCTGCGGGCGCAGTACGAGCCCAACCTGGTCCCAAAGCCGCCCCGGCTGTTCGCGGGATCGACGGATCCCTCGTCGGGCATCTCCGTGTCGCCCTCCTTCCCCCTCAGCTCGTCCGGGGAGCTCATGGACATCACTCCCACGGGCGTGAGCAGCCAGGAATGCCTGGCCACGGACAAAATCCGGACTTCCACCCCCTCCGGACACGTAACCAGCCCCGCCAAGCAGGACGACCTCATGATTTCGGCCCTTTAGTGCTTGGGAACAGGGGTGGAATGATCCCGGTGGGATAATCCGTGGAGGAGAGGAGCGGTCGGGATCGGAGGAGATGGCCGGGAACATCCCTTCCGGGGTGGCACAGCGGTGGCTGGAGGATGGATTGTGCTGGAATGCCGTGCATGGAGCTTGGGAGAAGCTTCGCCCCGCGGGGCCTGAGAGGGTCTGAGGCACTAAAGTTCCCTACCTCAGCCTGGCTCTCATTCCAGAGGCAGATTCCTTGCCCGGGGGCTCCTGCCGAGTTTGGGAGCGAGACACCCTGCTCTGGGAGTCCTCCGGGGTGGATTCCCTGAAACTCGAGGCTGGAGAGGTGGAAGCAGGAGGGGGGCTGGGATGGATCCCCCCTCCGGAGCAGAGCCGCTGCTTTGGGAGATGAGCGGGTTGAGACTCTGGGCCCTGTTGCACTACCACGGATCCGGCCCGAGCTCCAATCCGGCCACTTCCATGGGGATTGCTTTTGTAGGACACTCCTGTTTTAAAGCCATCGGGGCCGTATCCCCCCAAATCCAGCCTCCCATTCCCGGCCAGGCGCAGCGGGAACGGGGCTGGCACCGCGTTTCCTCTCCCCCGAGTATTCCTGAGGGAAGGACGCTGTTCCCAAGAGCCAGATCACTCTGCCGCATCCGAGCTCTCCTGGATCTCACCACCGTCACTCCTGGATTCTCTGGACCCCTCTGAGCTGGCGACATTCCCGCGGGACTGCCGGGATTCTCGTCTCGGAGCCGCGTGGAGGGATCGGCTGGAAAATTGAGCCGGCGTTGTTTTCCGTGGAATCCGGGAGCCTTTCCTGGGTTGGATCTCTCTGGGTCCTCACACCACCCATGTGCAGCACCCATGGATCAGTGGCAGCCTGTCGTTGGGAATTCAGGGAAAAGATGGATTTTTTTTTTTTTTTTTTTTTCCCAAGGTTTGAAACCTTGTGTGTGTTTACAGAGCTGCTGTTGGGAAGGTATTTATGAAGGAAACAGGGAGGTTTTCCCAAAGGAAAAGCCTGGCCACCCGCTCCTCCCCGTGCCTTTTCTGCTGGGGTCTGAGGGAAGAGAGGGTGGGCAGGCAGAATTCCAAGTTCCCTGCTGTCCAGGTGGCTGGGATCTGGGGGGAGCTGCCTGCATCCCTCTCCCCCCTCTCTCTCTGCTCCCCTGCACCAGCCCCCGGAGTGAAGCTGGAGGAAGTTGGGTTTAAATCTGCCTGAGCCTCCCTGGGGTCCGGAGGAACCTGCTCAGCCCTCCAGGCAGGTTTTCCAATGATGGGAGCAGCAGGAAAACTACCTATTTAGGGAATGAAACCCTTCTGTGACCTGGAAAAGGCCCTTCGTTGGCAAAGCAAAGCTCAGCACTTCCCGAGGGAATCTCCCTGGAGTTCTCTCCTCCTTCCCTGGAAAAGAAAGTCCCACTTTAACTTCCTCAGAATCCTGTCCCCCTCCTTAGCTGGGATCTTTCCACTGTGGGAGGATGCTGTGCTTCCCAGGAGCTGGCAAATCCCTGGGCTCCCCTTGGGATGGGCCTTCCTTTGGGAATAACTGGTATCCAGCAGGAGCACTTTATAACCCATGTGCACTGATGGAAGCGACTCCAGGTGCACGGAATTTCACTGGAATCTCTGTCCGAGTGCTGGTATCCCCCTCACCTGATCCCGGGATACACATTCCCTGCTCCTTCCCCATTCCAGAGCCTTCTGAAGTGCTTTCGGTGGGAAGTTAAAACATTTATCCCTGTGGTTTAAGGTTCCAAAGGTGACCTTTCCCTGCGTGGAGCTGGAGCAGAGGAAGCCCCTCTGGATTCAGAGGAATGCGAGGAAGGAAAAATCCTTTGGTTCCAAGCCATGGGAAGTTCCTTTTGTTTTTGTAGGTCCTGTAAAAAGGAGCAGGGTCGGGAGCTCAGCACAGCCCAGCCCCTGCCCTCAGGAAGCACCACTGAGGTGATTTTTCAGGAAAACGCACAAAAACCCGGGAAGTTTGGAGGGGAAGAGGGGAGCTGAGGGGCAGGAGGGGCAGGGCTAGCAGGCTAGCTCACTTCCCAGCCCGGGAATGGGAATAAGGAGCTCATTCCTGCCCTTAATCCCGGCAGGAATTAACCCTTAGCACTAAGGCAGAGCTTTGGATCTGCAAAGCACTTTAAAACCTTGAGGAAAGGATCATCTCCATCCCTGGGAGCCGCAGGGACACCTGGGATTAGGCAGGATTCCCGGGGAGGAGGTGCCTTTAGGTGAGGAAAGTGGGAATATCTCCCTCCTGAACCATTCCAGTCAGGATCTGCTGGCGTTGAATGGCTCAAATGTTGCACTAGAAAGTCACTTCCCACCTGTGTCCCGGAAAACTCCATCCTTGGCTGACTGGTCCCTTCTCTGGGCCATTGGAACTGTATCCCATGGGAAGGGGGTTCCCTGGCCCTGACTGGAAGCAGCCTGGAATGCTGCATTAAAAACCTGGCAATCCCTCGTTCCTGGGAGCTGGGCCTGGCGTGGATCAAGGAGTGAAGGTGGAAAGGAATCCCCTGAAGGTTCAGATTGTGCCAAACCGTGGACAGTTCCTGGGCTTTGGTGTTCCCTCTTGGCACACAGATCTGATCCCAGTGTTCCCAAAGGAAATCCGTGTTCTTGAGATTATTTTGACTTTAAATCTCTTTTTGTCCCGATCCCCATCCCTGTGTCTTGATCCCCATCATTCCAAGTCTCAATTCCCATCACTCCTTTGCTCTAAGGGCATTTGGAAAGGCTGATCTCCTGTTCCTTCCTGGAAAAGCACCTCTGGAATGCTGGAATAAATGCTAAACCCCCAGCTGCCTCCTGCATCCACACTGTCCACCCTTCCTGCTTGCTCTGCCCACTTTTTCTTTGGAAATGTGAAGCATCTCCAGATTTTTCTTGGCTTCTGCTTCCTCCCCTTAAGCTCTGTGCCTTCCAGTCTTCCTGGATTCCCGTGATATTCCGACAGGATGGTCCACCCTGCACCGAGGCAGCGCTGGAAGTGCCTGACATCCCAAATCCCAGGCACCCAGTTCCGTGTCACATCCTCCAAATCCAGCACTGGATGGCCTTTAAAAGCCCTTTCCAGTGCAAAGGATTCCGGGAGTTTCTTGGGAGAGGAGTGGAACATCTGCATCCATAATAATTGATTTAATTGTGGCTTTACCTGCAGCAGCACCAGGAATTTTGGGAAGGATGTGCTGAGGGATTTACAAGCCCTCCTCCAATATTTATCATTGTTCCCTCTCCTTCTCCATTTGGAATATTGAATTCCTCCTAAAACTTCCACTTCCCTCTTTTCTTTGCTCCCTGTTCCTCTCACCTCATCCCTCCTCTTATCCCACACCCTCGATAGCTCCACTTGAACAGGGAAAACTGTTCCCTGCAATCTCAGGATGATCCAAAGCAGTTAAATGGAATTCCTGGAATTTCGAAGAGCTTTTTTCCCCAGGGAAAACTGGATTTTTTAGGAGATGTTCTGCTCTCTCCAGAGGACTGGGATGGCAAAGCTGCTGGTGAGTCTGGATGTATAAATCCAATGATTCCCATTTCCATTCTTTGGGATATTGTTGCTTCAATTCCCAGAGTAGTTGATGGTCCCCAGAAGGATTTAGGTGGGAAATCTTTGTCCAGGGGCACAGAAGGAGGGAAGACTCCAGGAGCAGGATCTAATATCCTAATATTCCTAATATTCCTCAGGCACTTGGATGTTTTCCCAGCTTTTTTTTTCCCTCTGTTCCTGCAGGCAGGTGATAATGTTTCCATGGAATCCCCCAGACTGGATTTCCAAACTGGGACATAGGAATAATCAGGATTATCCCTGGAAATGGGAATTAAGTGGGAATAGTCACTGCTGTGTTTAGATTTGTATCCATAGGGTTGGATTTCCATGTTTGCCTTGGGAATTGCTGGGCTGGAGCTCTGCTGGCTGCTGGGTTTATCCCTGTCCAATCTGGGATATCATTCCCTTGGCAGTGGAACATTCCAGCTTTGCAGGATGGTAGCGGGAACATTTCATTCCCATGTTTTTTTTAGGGATAGGGGTTGTAACTGCATCCTTTGGGGATCACGCAAACGTTCCCAGGGAGGTTGTGGACTCCCCATCCCTGGCATTGTTCCAGACCAGCTTGGACAGGACTTGGAGCAACCTGGAATAGCGGGAGATGTCCCTGCCCCTGGAGCTGGGTGGGCTTGAAATCCCTTCCCACCCCAGTCCTTCCGGGGCTCTGGAATTCCAGCGTTCCTGCTGTCTCTTTAGGCAGGAAAGGGAGGGTTGGAATTCCAACGGCTGCTCTGATGACAGATTCCTTTGGAGGAAGGAACTGGGAAGCTCTGGCTGGATCGGGCTCCTTGCACATTCCCGGAGCCCGTGCGGGGCTGATTTTAGGGAAGAGCCGCTGGATTTCGGGACGAGCACGTTCCTTGTGCCAAAGCTCCCCCTCACGGTGCTCCTGCGATGCTCCAAGTGTCCTGCGGGAGGCAAACACTGCCCGTCCTCGGGAAGGAGGAGAGGCAGGAATGTTGCAGCTGGAAGCTGGGATTCCATGTGGGAATTCTTGTTCTCCAGCAGGACCCGTAGTTATGGGGTTATGGATGGGAAGTGGGATGGATTAGGAGCCACTGATGTCCTCCCTACTCTTCCTGCTCCCAAGGAGCTGCTTAAGGGCTGGAAATTCCAAATATCCGAGGATTAGAGCAATTCCTTGCTTTGTCACAGGGACCTGCAATCCTGAAAATCAGCAGCTGTCCCCATTCCCGTTGTTTCCTTCCTTGTTCACTGAGTCCATACTTCTTGTGCCTTTGTTTTCCATGGCTCCAGGTCCCAGCCTCCTGCCTGGGACCGGATTTTTGGGATCAGACATCTCCTGCTTCCTTTCCCACTTCTCTGGGTCCATGGAATTGTGGCCGCAGAGCTGCCTTTGCTTCTGAACCCTCCTGTTCTCCCTCAGCCGGGGATTCCCACTTCTTCCTGCTTTTCCCTGCTGCCTCAGGTCGTATCCAAGTGCCAAAAGCAAATCCTGACCTGCGGCAGGAGGTTCCCTCATCCCTGGCTCTGGAACAGCCACCTTCCAAGGGAAGCTGCCTGGGAATTTTCCCTACTTTCCTTGCTGTGTCCTGACATTCCCACCTTCCCAGACACCCGTGGGATGAGGGGAATCTCTGCCTGGCTCCACCTTGATCCCTGCAAACCCTTAAACACGGAGCAGTCCAGGAACAAGCCCCGATGCTGGTTTTTGTTGGGATTCCGCTTCCCTGCTCAAATCCTGGGATTTGTGCAGTTCCCATGGCTCAGACTTGGAGGTCCTGGAGCAGCGGGAGGAGGTGGCACAGCCCTGCCCTGATGTCCTGCTTTTGGGAAGTTCAGGGATCGTGTCAGGGTGTTTTTCCTGGGACACAGCCAGACTTTTGGCTCTGAACTCCCTTCCCGGGATGTTCCCGGTGCTCAGTGGGATGAGTGCCCTCCCCTGCAGCTCCAGTTTCCCACTTTTCCTTCCCCCAGTCAGCTGAATGATGTCCAGGGAATACTCCCGAGCTCCTGTCCTGGTGATGAACAGAATTCCTAATGGCACAGGGTTTTTTGGGATGGGCTGTGCCTCCCTTCCCGTGTCCAGGGGGCAGCAGGAATGTTGTGCCCTGCTCCGCCTCTGGAAAAGCCCTTTTTCCTGCTGTGCCCTGTGTCCCATCCCGAGCTGGGGCAGCTCAGAGCAGGAAAACCACGGATCCATTAACTCCTCGCCCCAAATTGCCTCGGGAGAGCTGAAGCCTCTGGAATTTTTGGGAGAACTCTGAGCTGCTCCGAGCGTTCCCCACGGGGCTCGGAGCGCTTGGATATGGGGAGGGGAGGGGGGGCCAGCCCAGCTTCCTGCATCCCTCTGCTCGTCCCGGGAATGCTGCCTTCCACATCCCTGCTCCGAGCTGCCCCAGCATGAAGATTCCAAGGAAACTCAAGCACTTCCTCACGTGCCATTCCTTCTCCACGGGACTGTTTTTGTAGCGCTGGATGGAAGCTCCGAACTAATCCCGCTGTAAAGAGCAGGCTCCGGAATTATAACCTTATTCCATAGAGATGGATGTATATAAATTTTCTGTATATTCTCTGGCACTGTGTATAAAATGGATGTTGGAAGCACGGCTGGAGTCTGTGGCTCTTCCCAAAGGATGTCCTGGATACGGATGGTTGGGATTTGCCGGAGGTTTCCTGCCCTGAGAGGGTTGGGAGTGGGAAGGCCATGAGGAATTTGGGGTGTGTGTCTTGGGAATGCTCCAGGGAAGCACTGAGGGTTGGTTAGTACTTTTCCAGCTCTGCCTGGTCTGGATCTCGGCCTTTAGGAATCATCCTACTGGAGGGGTGGTGGAAGCCACATCCCTGGAAGTGTTCAAATCCAGGTGGGAGCAGCCTGGCCTAGTGGGAGGTGTCGGGGTTGGAACTGGATCTTTGAAGTCCCTTCCCCCCCCCGATCATTCCAGGATTTTATGATCCATGTCCCGTGAGATCAGTTCTAGGAATATCCCTTCAGTGGAGAAGGAAATGAAGGAAACTGAGGGAAGGGAATTAAGGGAAGAGCCGTGGGTGATTCCAGGTTAAATCCAACTTTCCACGCAAAAAGAAGGATTTTAGTGCAAACCAGGTCGCTGACAAGGAATCCTCTGGGATTGGATGGGAATGGCAGGGGGAGGAGGATGAGTCTCTCAGTCAAGATTAGATCCCAGATAGTCCATATATTCAGTATTCCAGCCAGAATAATGTGGGAATCTACCCTTTGGATAAACATGGAGGTGCCAGGGTCCTTCTGCAAGGAAGGTGAGTCCAAACTGGGATTTTCCCAGCAAGGGGCATGGATTTGGGGTTGGAAAGCAGGATCTCCCTGCCTGGGGCTGTTCCCAGTTCTTCAATGCCATGGAATTCTTATTCTGGAAGTGGGAAAAGCTTTTTTTTTTATGGATTGCAGGGTCAGAGAATAAGGAGAGGAGACGAGCCAGGAGAAATGCAGGGAAAAGGAATGCCTGGAAGCACCTAATCCCATGAGTGGGGCCTGGAAGGGTTTTTCTGGCTGCTCCCGAGGGGACTGGCAGGGAGTCCCTGATAGTCAGAGGCAGCTCAACTCCTGAATTGCCATAAAAATGCCTCTCAAAAGTGCTGGAATGTTGGTGCCTGATGTTTTAGGGGTGGATTTGTGGGATTTTCCTCCCTGCCCGGAGTCGTGTCGGTCTCCTAAAAGGATCTTGACCCTCCTGGGGAAGGGAAAACATCCAGCTCTGGCTGCTGTCCTTGGATAAACATGGAATAATCCATGTTCAGGAGGGGCTGCTTTAATTCGGGAGAACAGATGGATGTGGACACGGCAGGAATGGTGGAAGCTGCTGTAAAACCTCTGAAAAGCCATAATTAGGGATGGAGTTGGATTTTCCAAGGAGATTTTCCGGCTGCTGGATGTGCCGGTGACTTTAGGAAAAAATGCCAGCTTGTGGAGGAAAGTGGTTTTCAACCCATTGGAAAAAAACTTTGGGAATGACACAAAGACCCCCAAATTTTCCAAGAATTTTTAAGCCAGGCTGATGAATTCCCAGGGAAAGAAGGAGGGAAAATAATGGGAATATGTCATTGATGAAAGCTGTGATCTGATTGTTAATTATTTAAATGGAAACCAGCATTGCAGAAATTAATTCCCTCAGGATTTTTCCAAGGATTCAGTTGGAAAAGAGGAAAAGGAAACGGAAAGATCCTTAAAAAGATCAGCCTGGAATGTGATGAATTCCTGTTTTTCAGCAGGGATAATGTTCTGGAGGGTTGAGTTATGCTTCTTTGCCAAGTGATTTTTCTTGGAAATAGTTTTAAGGGATCTTAAACCAAGGAATATCCTGCAGGATTCCTGGCTGGGAGGTGCTTGGATGCAGGAGAACTTCATGTGCTTTATTTCCCATTGACCAGAGAAAATCGGGATGGTAATTCCAGTTATGGGGGGGGATATTCCCTGGCCTGAGGGTGGATTAGCACAGGGAGATCAGGAGCCGAGGAAAACCTTGGAAAACTGGTGGGAGAGAAGAAAAAGTGGGAGAGAGGTTGAGTGTGGTGGGAGCTGCTGAAGGGCCACCGTGGCAGAGCTGGATCCCAATCTGTGTGTACTGCTCTGGAATCACGGATCTGGGAATGGAATCCATCATTTAGCTTAGAAAAGCCCCTGCAAATGAAATCCAGATATAATTCCCGGGTTCTTCCAGCAGCATTTGAGTTTTCCTGCTTTTTCAGCACGTGGCTTTCCCTGCCTTTCCAGCAATCCCTGCTCGTCCTTCCCGTCACGGAGCTTCCTTGGAAAGCAGATCCAGCTTTTGTGGGCGTGTTTGTCCTGCCAGAGGTATCCGAGGAGTTGGGATATCCTTGTTGGGATCTGCAGGAGCAGGTGGGTGACTCTGCCCAGCATTCCAGGGCTGGTTGGAGCCCTCACACTTCCAACTGCACTGGTGTTCCAGGATGGGAGCGTCTCCCAGGATATTCCCTCCTCCCCGAGGATGCTCCTTGATCCCTTTATGAATCTGTGGAAGTGCGGTGTCTGCCTTGGGAATGAACCCTTTGGAGCGAGTGCAGAGCCAGGGAGGGATTTCTCGGTGCCAGGAGGAGAGAACTCCAGGGTGGGAGCTCCCCTGGGAGTGGGCAGGGAATCCTGGGCTGCATTCCCTGTCCCGGCGCTCCCAGGGAATCTCCGTGGCCAATCCAGGCTTTGTGCTGCTGGTTTGGATCACAGCTGGGAGCCGGGCTGGGAGAGCTGGGAATGTCCAACCTGGAGAAGGGAAGGTTCCAAGGAGACCTGAGGGCCCATTCCAGGGCCTGAAGGGGCTCCAGGAGAGCTGGAGAGGGACTGGACAAGGGATGGAGGGACAGGACACAGGGAATGGCTTCCCACTGCCACAGGGGGGGGTGGAGCTGGGATATTGGGAATACATTTTTCCCTGTGAGGGCAGCGAGGCCCTGGAATGGGTTTCCCAGGGAAGCTGTGGCTGCCCCATCCCTGGAAGTGTCCAAGGCCAGGTTGGATGGGTTGGAGCAACCTGGGATAGTGGAAGGTGTTGGGATTGGAACTGGATGAGCTCTGTGGTCCCTTCCCACCTGAACCATTCCAGGATTCTGGGATAACCCTGGGAACACGAGTGCTGAAGTAACTTAGAGCCTTTTGGGAATCAGTGACTTTGGCAGGATTTGGGGCTGTTTGGGGGCAATTTGGGACTGGATTTGGGACAATTTGGGGCTGGAATTTGGCACTCTGGGACTGGACTGGGACAGTTTGGGGCTGGATTTTGATTTGGGGCCGATTTTGCTGATTTGGGGCTGGATTTGGGAGGTTGTGTCTGGATTTGGGGGAATTTGGGACAGGATTTTGGGGATCCTTGTTTTGGAGCCCCATGGGCTGTGTGATCCTTATTTCCCCCATGTCAAATGGACCTAAATTCCCATTTCTTCTGCTCCCAAGTTCCCGCTTTCCCTCCATGGGTCTGTTTTAAGGAGCAAACCAACCAAAGACACGAATTCCAGACTTTTTTATGGCTTTAATAAATCCAACAAATGGATACACAAACTCTGAGTAAACCAGGAGTACGAGATCCCAGGTGTTCCAGCATCTTGGAATCCCAGGGGTGATGGGAAGGGCCGAGGGGAGGGAAGGGAAGATCCCTGAATTGCTCTTTTGTTGGAAACTGGACTTTGAAATTTAGCGCCGGAGGGAGAAGCGGCCGCACCTTCCATGAGTAATATTCCAAGGAATATCCCTCCACCCCCTTCCTGGCTCATGTTCCCAACCAGCCACGTGGGATAGGGAGAGCAGGGTTTGCTGGGAGCACGATCCAGAGGGGAGAGATGTGGGAAACAGGGAATGTGGGAGAACAGCAAACCAAGGACTGGGTTCGGACCCCCTGGATCAAAGTGATCCCTTGAATTTTTCAGGATTCAAGCTCTCCAGGATCCCTTGGGATCACACAAGTGCATCCCTGAAGTGCTGGATTCCTTGCAGGAAGGGAGCTGGACCATCCGTTTTTTTGGGATGCTGCATTCCTTGGTGCCATCAGTTTTCCCAGTGGGTCTTTTCCCATTAATCAGGTCCGGGAAGGGAGAGAGCAGCATTCCTTGGGCAGGATGAGAGGCAGGAGGAAAACTTGGGTGAGAAGAACTTGGATCATCCACACCTGGATTGGGACACCTGAGAAGGAGGAAAGATGGGAAGGAGCAAAGATCCCGAGGGAGGGAGTTAGATCCAAGTGCTTTGGGATCAGGATCTGCAGGCTGCCTGATTGGATTGGGATAAACAGCCACTGTGCCTTCCCAGGGAAAAGTGGGAATGAGATTTAATCCCTGATGGATCCTACCCCTGTGGTAATGCCACTGGCATCATGTGGAGCCTGGCTGCTGGATACTGTGGGATACAAACACCTGGATTTCCCAAAGCTGATTCCCAAGTTATTTCCGAACTCATTCCTTGTCCTTGTGAGAACTCTGTGACCTGGATAATAGGGATGAGGGACATGGATTTGGGGTTGGAAAGCAGGATCTCCCTGCCTGGGGCTTGTTCCCGGCTGGACAATGCCAAGGATGAGCTTTAAGGTCCCTCCCAAGGCAAACCATTCCGGGATTGTGTCATCTTCAGTCCTGGAATGTGATCCTACCAATCGTGTGGTGATTCTGGGAATCATGGAGTGGATCCATCCATGTTCCATCATGGAATGTGGTGGTGTGGAGTCTGGGATGCTGTGATTCTAAACCATGGAACAAGGTTCTCTGCATTCCAGGGTTCCAAATCATAGAATCATGGAATATGGTTCAATGGATTCCGGGATTCTAAATCATGGAATGTGGTTCTCTGGATCCCAGGATTCTAAACAATAGAGTCAGGGAATATGTTTCTGTGGATTCCAGGATGCTAAACCATAGAATCCTGGAATTCTGGTTCTACGGATTCTGGGATTCTAAACCATAAAATCATGGGATACGATTCCATGGATTCCAGGATTCTAAACCATAGAATCATGGAATGTAGTCCTATGGATTCCAGGTTTCTAAAGGATAGAATCATGGGATGTGATTCTGGGATTCTAAACCGTAGAATCCTGGAATATGATTTTATGGATTCTAGGATTCTAAATGGTGGAATCTGATTCCATGGATTCTTGGATTCTGAACCACAGGCTCCTGGAATTCCCTGATCTGGACAAGACCCCCAAGACCCGCCATCAATCCTGACTTTAGTCCTGGTTTAGTCTTTATTTCCTTAATCCGGGGTGGATAGTCGGGGCGCTGCTGGGCTTTGGGCTGGGCCGGCGCTCGAATTCCCGGGAAAAACGCACATTTCCTTGATTTCCCCTCCTTCCCACATGGTTTGTGGCCGAAGCAGGGGCTGGGAGCGGGAAGGAGAGCCCTGAGAACAACAACTGTCTGACGGGGGGGAGAAAAAAGGGCCCTTGAGCTCATCCCGTCCACCCCGAAAGAAAGGCCCCATTAGTGCGGCCAATCCCGGATCCCCCTCCTTTCCCGGGAGAAGAATCGGCGGGAGCGCAGCTGCGGGAGCCCCGGCAATGGATTTCTATCCCGAGGATCTGCCCTCCTCCGGCGGGACCCAGGGCCACACAAAACCCCTTTGTGCCCCCCAGAGAAAGGGCCCACAGTGCGGGCACGCGGAGCGGCTCCGGGGGCGGCCTGGGATGGGGTGGGATGGGGTGGGATGGGATTCCCGGTGGGCACCGGGCTGGGCTCTGCAGGGGTTCGGGGTGGGAAAGGGGGTTTGGGGTGGGGGGCATGGCCAGGGGGACACAGGGGGCTGAGGCTGGTTTGGGGGATCCGGGCTTGGCTTTGGGGCCTGGATTTGGGGGATTTTAGGGCTGATTTGGGGCAATTTGGGGCTGGTTTGGGGCTTTGGAATTGGATGATTTGGGACTGACTTGGGGGATTTAGGGTGGGATTTGGGGCCTGGATTTGGGGGATTTTAGGGCTGGATTTGGGGCTGGTTTGGGGGATTTAAGGGCTGGTTTTGGGCCTGGATTTGGGGGATTTTAGGGCTGGTTTGGAGCAATTTGGGGCTGGTTTGGGGATTTGGAGTTGGATGAGTCAGGGCTGATTTGGGGGATTTAAGGGCTGGATTTGGGGCTGGTTTTGGGTATTTTAGGGCTGGATTTGGGGCTGGTTTGGGGGGTTGGATTTGGGTGATTCGGAGCTGGTTTGGGAGATTTGGGCTTGGCTTTGCGGCCTGGACTTGGGGGGTTTTAGGGCTGGTTTGGGGCAATTTGGGGCTGGTTTGGGGGATTTTAGGGCTGGATTTGGGGCTGGTT